>NW_026871781.1:0-43899 GCF_028564815.1 Eubalaena glacialis | reverse complement strand
TTCGGTGCTATATAGAGATTTAGCAACAGATGCGGAAGAAATAGTCTTAATGTGATGAAAATTGTATCCTACTAATGAAAACTTAGGAGGGATTGGAAAGTGAGGTTCACTAAGAGATTGTTCTTGAAAGGTACCATTTAAAGAATCCCTGAGTCCTCTTTATCTTAGCACCAGCCTCAGTGAGAAATGTCCTGGCAGAGCAGGCAGAGGGAGTTAGGAATCTGAGTAGATACTACGTGAGAGCTGGCTTTAAACGCAACAATAATTCTCTTTTTTATTCAGTAAGTTTGTAAATAAGTGTCTTTCTTCTTCCATTCAGCTCCTCCAGAGCATTTACAGCTCCTTAATTAGACATATATCTGCTATTTATTACCATTTAAAAGGGCAAGTGGTTAATGTCCCACTGTTGAAAATTCCTAGTAATTAATAATTAACTAAATAAGCACAGCTCCTTCTCTACCTACCTCATCTTTGGTTGTCTCCCTGTATTTATATATTAATATGTAGTAATTAAATGATGGCAGGAAAAGTGCCTCAGAGTTACCCAATGGTATCAGCATAACAATGGATTTATTGCTCACCCTTCCAGCCTTAATTAGTGCTATTTCTAAAGGATAGAATAGAGGGAGTTGATTTCACCTGTTACCTTTACTGCTCCATGTTACAGGACAGTTTCCCATATGTATAATTGGAGCAGGTGACTTTACCTTTCATCTTTAAAAGGGAAGTAGGATGAGTGAAAACTACAGACCCCATCATGCAAAGCAACTTCCTAGCACTAATCAAAAAAAAAAAAAAAAGGACTACATAAAGAGATGTTTCATCTCCCTGAAATGTTCCTCATTAGTAAAGAGGTACATGACCAAGGTCACTGTAAAGTGCCTTTGCACCAAATTTGGCCTGAAAAATTATGTGTTGTCCACACCTGTCTTACATTGTGCTTGAGGAGTCAAGTGGGAAAATGCTAAACAAACATCTGGTGGTTAACCATTTACTGTGTCTCATAACAATGTCGTTGATAACCTAAACCTTTGTACTTAAAAGTATCTCTCATCTAAGAAACTTGGAGGGCTTTAGTTGTGATAACTTATTAGAGCTCCCAAAAGTCCTCCAAGGGAACTAGGAGGCAACTATGATCTCTGGTGTACAGATGGGGAAACTGGTGTAAAAGAAGGGCAAAAATGCTTTTTCCATTTCTGCATAATGACTCAGCAGCAGTCCTGGGAATAGAACATATGTCTCCTGACTATAGTCTGTCTGGGTAGGCACTGGACCACATACTTAATGAGGAGTTTTCTGTGACAAAGACTCTATTTACAACTAAAACAAAGAAGGATTTGTGCTTTCATAGTTGTGTATCTGAGTATCAGTAAGCTAACTCATTTTCATGCTGCCAGTTGTGATGCTTTTTTGCAGTTATTATGTTTCTGGCTTGATAGAAAGAGCGTTGACTTTGGAGTCAGACAGACTTAGCTACTTAACTAGCTGTGAGATGTTGTGCAATCTTTCTAACCTCTCTGAGCTAATAAAATGTAGGAAATACTATCTATCACGCATTGTGGCTACAGGATTATATGCCTATTTTTACTATGCCCGTAGTCAGGACTGGATGTTTCTCAATGTGTTGAACATAAATATAAAGTTTATACCAGTCATCCAGGTGTGATTAAATTTCTAGGCAGGAAAACTCAATTTAACACCCACTGCTTCTTATCAATATAAAATGCCCAATATGGAAGGATGCTAAATATCATTCCTCATTCAGATTTCATTTTCTGAAGTTACACACTATAGATTTGCCCATTTCAAATAAATTCTCTTGTTTAGTGAATTTCTCCTAAGGAAGAAACAGACATTTTTTTTCCGCACTTGCAGAACAAACACATGGTCTTATCCATCCATTTACTTATTTACACTAACTTTTACTACTTTCTGTTGTAACTTTTTATAGAAATCACAATTCCAGTTATAAACAATATATACTCATTATATAAAATTTAAATGGCACAGATCTATGTAAAGAAGGAAAACATTAATAGTATTTGGTGTTTCTCTTTTAAGATTTCTTCCATATTTCTTAAAGAGTCCATGTTTTGTCCTTAATTAGTTTATAAGAAATACTATGATAAGAAGTTTATGTGATGGTTACCTCAATGGCTATTCCCCAATAAATTCACATCAGGCTCTGATATTAACTTCTTATCCACCATGGTTCATGTAATAGTATATTTTAATACTATATAAATATAATAAAACTTATTTAGAGTCTAATTATGTTCCTAGAAGCTTGTGCTTGGCATAATGTCACTAGAATGGGTCTCCCTGCTGAATGATAGTTGGACCTGGAGTTAAGAACAAATACCTTCTGTGGCCACCTGGGAAACTGGGCTTAAGTAGGCACTGGCCTCTGAATTGCTCCTGTCATGTTCAATTTACAGATCCTAGCATGCAAATTCATCATTTTACATGACAGGGCAAATCAGGCATGCAAATTATGCACCACAGTCATGAAGAGTGATACATGAACAATAAACAACAATATCCTAAGATGGAACAAGCCCAGGCTTGCCTCCATACATTACCATTTGCTTTTGTGCAAATCCTCAGGCTATACTTACACCTTCTTCATAACATAAATATTTGTTGCAAAAGCCTGAAGATAGGGAATATAACTTGATTTCTCCTTACTGGAAACAAACAAAAGCAAAACTAAACAAAACTAAGTGGCATAGGGGTTATTCAAAGGCTTGCTACCATTGTGAATCAATATTATTTAAGATTTACAATAATCAGTCTTGAGACTCAACTAAGGGTCATCAGTTGCTATTGACTAAGGTCTTTTGAATTTGACTTCAATTTTAATTACCTTCACATTTCTGAGTCTAATAGCAAAGCTATTTCTGCTTTGTTCAAAATAGCCTCACCTCTGTATCTGCTTCACGTAGGTGTTTGATGGATGCATGGTTAGAAAGACACATACGTAAATAATACACTGGTATAGACAAGTAGATGGAAAATGAATAGAGGGATACATGAATGGATGACGAACTGATGGGAATGTACTGTGTGTTCCCTTCACTGACAGATATGCTTGGCTATTTTTTGAATCAGTCTTCTTGAAGAACTTGAAATTTAAATATAAAAAATTCAATTAGTGAAGGCAGAAAGTTAAATTGTCTTCATATTCTCACAGCAGATGCTTTGAGAATCAAAGACAGGTGGCTTAAGAATTACTAAAAAGAGCCATCACTTGTCTTTTTCTTTCTTTATATCCTTTACTTTTCATGATTTCTCCTAACTTTGCTCCCTCCCTTTTATTTACCTCTTTCTAGCCTTTTTCTTTCTCTTCTTTACACTTGTATATTCTACTCCTCTATTTGCTAATCTTTACTTGCAATCTCCCTGTTTCTCTCCTCATTTTTTTTCCACCTAATGTCTGTCAAAAAATGACCAAACATTTATTTTAGTTTTTACTTTTTATCATGGGGGTGCAGAGTGGAAGAACAGGAGGAGGTAGGCCTTTAGAGAAGAATATGAGTGCTTTCTAAATTTCCCATTTTCCCTCTCTCTCTCAATAGTAAGCATTCTCTACCTAACTCCTAATCAAAGAATGAGAAGAAGATGCAGAGAAATGGGAAGTTAAAGTGGAATTATTTGATTTAAATATCGATAATAAACAAGAAAGGCAGGAAGCCAATGTATGTGAGCAGAATAATAGAGGGGGTTCAGTGAGGCTTGATCAAGAAGGAAAGAGCCAAAAAAGGATTCATGATGATGTGGATATCATTTCTCCTGAAAGAGAGCCATGGCTCCAAGAATTTAAAGCTAATAACTTTTCAATGCCACTTACTGATTCCAGGCTCTACTTTATATTGTAAGCTTTAACCTATATCTATAATGTGATTTCCAGGTAGAGAAAGAGTGGGATGTTTGCACACATCTCTCTGTATGTTAATTTATTCAGCATTGGTATTTGTGGCCTCTACTGGTTCATGAAGTACATCCCTAGAGTCCTCCCAGCCTCAAATAAATGATTGTTCCAAGTAGGAAAGGATTTTGGATACCATGTTGTTTGTTGACCTTTCATTTTTTTGCAGATATACACTTCCAGATTTTAACCAGAACTAAAAAAGAATATACAAAGATAGAAATTTAACTGCCATGAAAAAATTATATCATTTGAATTTGCAGCCAAGTGAATGTAGGGAAAACCCAGAAACCTTATAAATTATCTGATGCCTGGGAGTCCAGATAATGTTTTAGGCTCAGATACTAATAAGAAACTCAAATTTCACTTGTTTCTAGTTTGTCCAACGTCGTATAGTTCTTTCTGTCCTCCCCACCATGGTTCACATGTACATCCTTTCCAACAGATAGGAAGGTTGGATTCTACTCAGTCTCAGTTATTAATGAACTGCATGATCTTGTGCAGGTTCCACATCTGTAGATTTAGTATCTTCACCTGAGGGGAAAAAAAAAGATTATTCTATACCACCTCTAATGAGCCTTATAGATCTAAATACTTGAGACTCATTAAAAAAGTTCTCCTCTTATTTTATACTTAACATTCTTATTGATCACAAAAAGTGTTCATTTGAATGGAGTTTTGCATGCTCTTTACTTGTTCATTTAAAGTCAAGAAGCAATGCCACCTCTAACGATTTATCATATTGGAAACATTTCAGATTGCTGATATGTTTGTTACTATCAATGTATCAGTCAGATAGGACATCTCAAAGAGTGGCAATTTTGAAACCCAGATAGAGGAGTCCCCACCACTGTCTGTCTCCCAGACAGTCCCCACCTACCTTCTGCCCATATCAGGAAGATAAGTAAATGGCTCATCTTCCCCATACAAATAATTTAGTAGCTTGTCTGTCTAAAAGGTAATGACATAGCATCCGCCATTCCTGCAATTTTGATAGCGTAATATAACTGCAACCCAGACAGCCCTGTTGTTAAGAGTGGTAAATTACTCTGGTCTCCTACTCACGGAAATATCATGGTCAGCACTACTCATCTTTGCTTGCGCTTTAAGTCTTTTGAGCTGCCTACCACTAGGAAGTAAATACGGTGTTTTTTTAATATGTATTTTGTAGATAGTCCAATTTGAATAAGAACTCTTGGCCTCTGAATTCAATGGTTTGGGGCTGTTTTTATTACCATCTCCCACTGATTCATCTCTTCTCAACAAATCCCTGTTTTGTACAATGTTAACATAGTTAAAGTCCTGAGTTGCATTATTATATCAACCTCAGATACTAGAGAATGAGACAGTAAGAGGGAGAGAAATAGAATTACCATATATTTAAATACTACTTGCAAGACAAGGAGAAAATTACTACTAAAAAGTATGATCTATCTTTCTCCTGTAAATTCTGAGCATGGCTTTTGATATTTAATCCGACAAATACAATTTTGCCCCCCTCCTTGGAATCATGTGATCTGTCTGAGGTTAGCTGATAAGGAGAAAAAAAAGTATATTTTATTCAACTAAATTAGAGTACTTCTTTTGTGATCTATAGGGATACAAAGTGGTCCTCCTCCTCCTCCTCATCATCATTATCACCATCTTTATTATAATAATAATGATAGAATATTTTCCTTTTGTACAACTTATTTGCATTCATCAACCCATTATCCCTCCATCCATTAATTTCATGTGTATAGCAAACAACCCAATCCAAAAATGGGCGGAAGACCTAAATAGACATTTCTCCAAAGAAGACATACAGATTGCCAACAAACACACGAAAAGATGCTCAACATCACTAATCATTAGAGAAATGCAAATCAAAACCACAATGAGGTGTCACCTCACACCGGTCAGAATGGCCATCATCAAAAAATCTACAAACAATAAATGCTGGAGAGGGTGTGGAGAAAAGGGAACCTTCCTGCACTGTTGGTGAGAATGTAAATTGATACAGCCACTGTGGAGAACAGTATGGAGGTTCCTTAAAAACTAAAAATAGAACTACCATATGACCCAGCAATCCCACTACTGAGCATATACCCTGAGAAAACCATAATTCAAAAAGATACATGTACCCCAATGTTCATTGCAGCACTATTTCCAATAGCCAGGACAGGGAAGCAACCTAAATGTCCATCGACAGATGAATGGATAAAGAAGATGGGGCACATATATACAATGGAATATTACTCAGCCATAGAAAGAAACGAAATTGAGTTATTTGTAGTGAGGTGGATGGACCTAGAGTCTGTCATACAGTGTGAAGTAAGTCAGAAAGAGAAAAACAAATACTGTATGCTAACGCACATATATAGACTCTAAAAAACGGTACTGATGAACCTAGTGGCAGGGCAGGAATAAAGACGCAGATGTAGAGAACGGACTTGAGGACACAGCGGGGAAGGGAAAGCTGGGACGAAGTGAGAGAGTAGCATTGACATATATACACTACCAAATGTAAAATAGATAACTAGTGGGAAGCAGCCACATAGCACAGGGAGATCAGCTTGGTGCTTTGTGACCACCTAGATGGGTGGGATAGGGAGAGTGGGAGGGAGATGCAAGAGAGAGGGGATATGGGGATATATGTATACTTACAGCTGATTCACTTTGTTATGCAGTAGAAACTAACACAACATTGTAAAGCAATTATACTCCAATAGAAATATAAAAAAAAAAAAAAAAGAAAGAAAGAAAGAAAGAAAACACTTCATGTAAGGCACAATGCAAGGAACCTGGTGGTGCTGTCAAGAAGTTTACATTGACTGTTCAAGCCGATTAGGTCTAGTAATAATTCGCTTATTTTTACTTTATTAGAAAATGCAACAAGACAAGAGGAAGTTAATATTTTGTCTGAGACATAAAAAAATAGAGGGAATTCCAGCTTTCACCGTTAGATTATAAGAACTAGATACTTAAATTTGATTTTGTGGGCACTGAATCTAAAACTTGGAATCAATATAATCATGGATAGAATATCCATACCCATTCTTGCTATTAAAAATCCACAGTAACATTTCAAGTGGTAAACTTTTACCATCTATTTCTTTCTTTCTTTCACTATGAATTAAAACTTTGGGAGAAAACCACTTTTTTATTAAATCTCTTATTTTTAACATGTAAATGATTCTAAGCCAAACTTAAATTTTGAAATTTTTCATGTGTTTAATCAGTCATGCATGAGAGACATCCATGGCATCAATCTTGAGAAAATATGTAAAATAATAAACCCATATGTATTCTAGACAATTTTTTTGAGAGCACATAGAATCATTTCAATCAGAGTTTTAGCTAGATTTTATTAATGTGGACTTGGTTAATGCATGCTTTCCAAGCTATAGGTTGATTATATTTGGACCAAAGGATTTTTTTTTAATAGCCTTTGAAAGTAAACAGAATATCTTTCAGATTAATTTAGCATCAGTGGTTGATACATAAGTGTTCAATAAACATGAATTGTAACAGCAAACTCTAGGGTGCATATCTAGGTGTCTAAATGCATTTGTAGCGATTTTTATGGAAGTGAAAATCCGTTGTTCGTTGTTTGCAACTCTTTACCAATCCCCCACCCCCAGTTGAACTGCCCCCTGGCTTTGAGTGGCTGCCCTGACCCTGTTTAAGTTTAGACCACCTTTTTTTTTTTTTTCATTTTCACTCTCCACGTTAACTCACCTGGCTGCTCCTATTGTTACCATTCATGCAAGTGTAGTTCTCCAGTCCTTATTCTGCCTTTCCTGACAGCAGTTATTGAGATGGAAATGGTATCTATCCTCATGGAGATTTCATTCTGTTACATGTTTGATTCTCTAAACTGTAGGTTACTATCCCCTAGATGAAATGTCTTTCATCTCCCAAATGAGCACCATTATCTCAAGGAGGCTGGTTGTTCTTGTTATAATTTCATAATCATTCACATATGCACATAGTTAATACTTGTAGAAGTATGTGTTTTTGGAAGCATTTAAACTTTATAATGAAAATTTACCCATTGGTGCACATGTACAGAAATTATTATTTTTTTGTCCATTTTTGTCATTAGAAACTCAGAGGCAGACTGTGAAGTGCTGAATTTCATTCATTTATTGGTTATTAATTCTAGAAGTATTTATTAAATTTTCATTGGATTAGGGATATAGGAAGTGTATTAAGAAGTTTTCTTTAAAGGAGCCACACTCTGTAATGACCTATATGGGAAAAGAATCTAAAAAAAGAGTGGATATATGTATATGTATAACTGATTCACTTTGCTGTACAGCAGAGATTAACACGACATTGTAAATCAACTATACTCCAATAAAATTTAATTTTAAAAAAGAAAGATAAATAAACGGAGCCACAGACTTCTCTTGAAATGCTGACTATATGCACAATATGAAATAATAAAATCATAATTCTAGAGTGATATAGAAGAAATGTTACATATGTAAAGAAAAATAGAAGAAAAGACAAAGACCTGAGTCATATGCCTACTTGTAAATATTTGGAGACCCTTGGATAATTAATTAACCTGTGTGGGCCTTAGTATCCTTATCTATAAAATAAGGGACTTGAGCTAGATGGCCTACAATGCCCCTTTTATTTAGAGTTTTGCAGGTAACCAAACCGAACTCCTGCTAGCTTAAGAAAAAATAATTGTCTCTAGGGATATGAATGAAAATGGCTTCAGGATGCAGTGGGATCTAATTTTCTAACTTATGTGCACCATCTCTTATTTTCTTTCTCTCTACCTCCTATCTTCACCTTTTCTCATTTTTGGCTTTTTTCTTCCAGGCTGCTCATTGACTTTTTCTACATATCAGAGGACCACAGGGTTGCTGGCAGTGCTGGGCTTACACCCATATTTATAGAGCTATGACCATAAAGGAGAGAAAACTTTCCATGCCAGCACCATCCCAAAAATCTCTGGGAAGAAGGGTACCATTAGTCTCTGTTTGTGGTCTAGGAAACTGTCTGCAAGCTTCTTGTCCCAGCATAACTATTAATAACACTCTCTTTCACTCTCATTAAGTCCAGTTTGGGCAATAACTTATTTAATCACCCTACCTTGGAGGAGACTGATGGACTTGGTTTAGGTTTCATGCCCTCTCTGGAGTAATCACTGTGATCAGAGGAATAAGATACAGTGATTAGCCATATCTGGATCCTATGCTAACAGTTGAGGCCAGAGACGGGGAGTAATGTGTTTGGCAGCTTCTACTTGAAACACAGGTGGATAAGAAAGAAGCAGTCCCTGAAGGCAAGAAGCAGATGAAAAGCGTAAAGATGTATTTAATGCACAAGTGAAACACGCATATGTCCACTGAGTCAGGACAGAGTGCAAGGTATATACAGGAATGCTGAATAGAGGCACAATAAGCATTAGATGGGGTTTTATAGCATCTAGTATTTCACATAATAGATTTATTTTTTAAAACTGAAGGTAATTATAGTACATACTGTAACTAAATCAACTCAGTTATATATATATATGTACATATATATACACACACATATGTATATATATCCTTAATTTGATTTAATAAATCAATAAATAATAATCTAATTATTTATATAATAATAATAAGTAAATAATAATAAATAAACAATAATCTATTTAAAAATAATAAATAATAATTTATTCAATAATAATCTATTTAAAAATTAATTCAGGATCATGGTTATGTTTATACTTCTGTAAGCAACTAAAATGACTTTTTTGTTTAAACAAAGATCTTAGGGATATTTTTGCTAGTACTTAAAAAAAAAATTTCCTTCTCTTCATTGAGGTATTAAGATAAGCTGCTCTTAAATCAGAGTGGTGTAAGTAATGTGCACACATTTTGTTTTTCCTAGCCAGGCCTGTCCTCAGTCAGCAGTTCTACATGATGACAGTTTTCAGGAAGAGTCAAGATCTTTCTTAAATGGAAAATAATCATTCATCATGATAGAAATGCAAACAGTACCTTAATGAGTGGATGTGCTAATATCTATCTGCTATTTAGACATATTAGCCTAAATTTGTTTTTTAGGCCTAACATGAGCAATCACAAATAAAATACATGATTATCACTTTAAAATAGCATCATATCAGCTGCTTTTATAGTATATGTAGGTTATGAGTCATCAAATGTTTTCCACAATGACAGAGTGAAGTGTATTATTGAAAAATGAGAGTGGTTGAATTTTCTATTTTAGTTTTCTATATTGGGCAATGGAAGCATGAAATAAGATTCTTCATGGAGTGGCAAGTAGTTTAATCCTTTTCATAAAAATATTAACTACCTACTACATGTCAAGTATAGCTCTAGGCAGTGAGGACACAAAAATAATGACTAAGCCTCTGATCTCAAGATCACAATCTACAGAGTGAACAGACTTGTACAACTTTATATATATATGTATACGTATATGATATTATATGGCAGAACATATGTAACCTTTACTTGGCCTCTTGTCCATGAATAGTGAATTAATTACTAGTATGTGCTGCTTTACTCTGAGCTATTCAGAGGAAAAAAAACCTAATTCTGCACAAAAGAAGAGTCAGGACCTGGTTAGGTATGATTTGCAAGAGAAGATTTGACATGATTTTTGAAGGATTAGAAGGGATGATCAAGTCAGCAAGGGAGGGTGTAGGGTGATGTAAAAATGTAGAATACAGTGCAACAAGCTTTTACCTAACCAATGTTTCCTGGATTTTATATGGAAGCTCTTGAGATATTCAGCATGTGATAAAGTACAGAGGAATATTAAGTGACCAATAATTTACCTTACCTTGCTCATGTCCCAGATGTCCTGGAGGTCAGGGTTAGCCAAGGAAAATACAAGGCTAGAGCAGAGCTATAGCACTGTTATTGGTGAGTTTCTCTTGGAGGACCTATACTTATATAATTCCTTTCTAAAGGTGAGGGTGAGGAGTTGGGACATTATTTGCTTGTAGGCCCATCCCATGATACACAGGTGACTATAGCAATAGGATCAACTATCGCAGAGCTCTAAAGAAAAGCAAATAAATTATTAAAGAAGGAGTCAAAAGTGGAATATGAAAAAAAAATACACCAGAAAAAAAGTGGTGTCTAACAGGATCAAGGTCAAAAGTGGCTAAAGTGGTACTGATGTTGGCAAGCTAGGTGTGGAAGAGCACCCAGCTTTTAGGATGACCATGTCAAATGTTGAGACATCTCCAGAGGTGAACTAAGGCTGTTGGAGGAGAGGAAAATCTTCTCATTAGAAGATTATATGCCAGCAATGCAAAGTAAGAACAAAATAAATTAGCCAGCTAGTTTCTTCTGGAATATATGGGGAAAGCAAAGAAATTGAAGAACTTTTTTTGAAATTTGTGGAAAGTGTTAGTCCCCCCTTAATCTTCAGTCCACAGATTTTCCTGAGTAGTTCAGAAGGAATGAAACAGAGAAAAATGAACTGAGCCAGAATTCAGCTTTAATACTTTAATTTTGCATCTTTTCTTGACTCTTCTACTTCCTTTCCTCACTTCTGGCCAGCAAGGAACACATACACCCAGCACTCTAAATACACAGTCTCTTGCCATATCTTGCTAATTCGTTCTACCTAAATGAGTCCAAGACAGAGTTTGGACATGAATGGCAATGAAATGTCAGAGTTGGTAATTCACATAGACTGGTCAGTAGATTTTGCTCAGTGAGGTACAAACTCGTGGATCAAAAGGAATTCTTTCTCTCCATGACTCCACAGAGCATGTGACTTCAACCCCCAGAGTCAGAAAGGAAGACCCAGGCACCGTATTTCTCATGGCTAGCTGGGGTTTTCCCCTCCATACTGACAAAGCCTCTGTTCTATCACCAGTCCTCATCTGAAGTTTTGCTGGATTGCCCATTTCTAGTGCTGCCCATCTCCATCTGATCCTAACCACTTTGCCTCATTACCTTTCCTCTGTCTTATGTTTTCTACAGTGTTTCACCAGTTTCACTTCTTTAACATCTCTCAAATCTGTCCCCCTTGTTTTCCTCCCCTATCATCCCTACGCATACCCAGACCTATGTTATTTCTTGCTTGTATCATTGAAAGAGGCTTCATCTGGCTTCAGTGCTCAGTATTGTCTTGCTAATCTATTCCACATACTGTAGGCAGAGCTTTCTAAATGCAGATTCTACTTTAATTATATCATTGCTTTTCTTATAATACGTCAATTGTTCCCTATTCTTCTTAGAATAAAAATAGAATTTTAGGCAAACATTCTTTGTAATCTTGCCCCTACTTATCCACTTCCCCAGTCTCATTTAAAATTATCTTCTGCCTACCTTCTTCTTTCCCCTCTGCCTTCCTCTTGCTTTCCAATCCATTTGAAATTCAACTACACTGACCTTCTTCCATGTCCTCCAATGTGCCATTTTCTCTTTCACAGTTCTTTTTCCAGCCCTTACTCTGTATAACTCCAACTCTTCCTTCAGTCTCTATTCCAGCTTTTACTCCCTCGGGGAAGCCTTCCTTGACCCACCAGTGGTCTCAGTTAGGTAATCCTTATATACTCAACACTATCTGTTGGATTCATTTAATTTCATTATGCTTCTCCCTCTAAAGATTTCCAGTTCCTTGAGAACAGTGATGTTTCATTCATCTCTAGCATCTAGTGCAGAGGCTGATATATAATACATGAATAGTCCTTTTATACTGAGATAATATTCAAAATGCTTACCTTCTAAATTAAAGACATCTTCTCTGATTCTAGCATTTACTAAATTTTCTTCTTCACCCTTCTTAAATACATGTTTCTAAAGTTTCTCCAAACACATTCATTCTTTTGGTGATTTTCCTATGTAGTATAAGGATTACATGGTCCAAGAACCATCTTTTTTTTTTTTTTCATTAAAATAAACAAAAATTCTTAAATCCCTGTATCCTTCCTGGAGCCTTATGAGGCAACTCAGTAAGAGACACAATGTCCCTGATCACACTTGGTCATCTCATAGCATCTTCCCTCTCCTCATTTATCTCCTCCTGAATGAGCACTCACTCTCAACAGTAAGTTATATATGTTCTTTTTTTGTTTTTTTTTTTTTTACTGTCTTTTTGTTCAGTGAACATCTATTGAGCAAATACTATGAATGAGTCATTGTTATTGTATTGAGGATATAATTGTCAAGCTCAGGATTATAATGTAGTATTACAAAAGCTAATTTGCCTTTATTTTGTGTTTTAAATGTATGGTTCACAGTTCTTTACTTGGTTTTCTTACATCAGATTATAAATTTTGGGATAATAACGATTATTTTATTTACCAATCCTGTATCATATGCCCACTACCAGGTTATAGAATGATATGTAAAAGAGATATTCAACTCTATTTTAGCACTTAAATATTCACAGAGAAGACAGCATGAGAAAAATTTATAAAACAACATATAAAACCCTCAGGTCAAAGGCAGGCATCATAACAAGTTTACGGATGTGTACCCAAGGCAAGAAGAATTCCAGGACTTTCCTGAGGTTATGTAGGTAATCAGTGTCTGAGTTTGGCCTGGAGCCTACCACTCTTAGTCTTGGTGGGGCACACACAACTATCCATGCCAGAGGAGAAATGCACTTTCTTTGAGTAGTACCTTTCTCTGATATTTTTTTCAGAGCAATTCCCATTTATTTTATACTGTACTAATTTAATAAGGACTTACACATTTAGGAAGACTATATTTCCTGCCTGTTTATTCATTCGTTCATGTCTTTATCAAAATAATTATTGAGCATCCACTTCTTGCCTGGAAATATTCTAGCACTGGGCATTAGAACAGTGAGCAAGACACACAGAAATACCTGCTCACAAGAAGTTTATGTTCTAGTGGAGGGAGAAAGACAATAATAGAAATAAATAAGTAAACATTTTAGTATGTTAGATAATCATAAGTACTGTGGAGAACAAAAATTAAGTGGAAAGAAGTATCCAAAGGTGTATTGCCAAAGGTGTATGTGGGTGCAATTTAAATAGAGAAAAGCACTCCAGGCTGAAGGAACAGCAAATGAAAAGGCCCTGAGGCATAAACTTGCCTGGACCATTCTAGGAATAGCAAAGAGGCTAGTGTGCTGAAGTGGAGTGAGTGGTGGAAAGAGAAAGAGATGAGGCCAAAGAGATAATGGAATGCCAGGTCTATAGGGATTTATAGGTCACTGTTAAGACCTTTTCACTTACCCTGTTAAGACTTTGATGCAAACTCTGAAATATGAGGCCATTGGAGGGACTTAGGAAGATGAATGAAATGATCTGACTCATGTTTCCAAAGGACCTCCTGGCTCCTATGTTGAGAATGGATTGCAACGTGCAGGATGGAAGCAAGGAGACCAATTCACATATTGTAATAATATTATAATAGGAGAGAGATGTTGATGACTTGGCAAAAGCAATAGCAGTGGAAGTAGAAGAAGTGATCATTTTTAGGATTTGTTCTGATGATAGAAGTGATATGATTTCATGATGGATGAGACATGGAGTAAGACAGAAAGATGATCCAAGGTGTTTTGGCATGAACAACTGAGAGAATGGAGCTTCTAAAAATTGAGATAAAGAAAACAATGTGAGGGGCAGATTTTAGAGGGAAAAGATGGAGAGTTTTGTTTTGGATATAGTAAGTTTGATTACCTATTAGACTTCCAAGGGGAGATGTTGAGTAGATGGATGTATAAAGAAGTCTAGATTCCAGTGGGAGATGTCCAAGATGGATGTAATGATAGATACTATAGAAAATAGAAAGTAGCTCTAAAATACCATCTTTGCTTTCTAGAAATGTATAATCTAATAGTCTGACATGATAGATACATAAAAGTAATTAACAAGCAATGCAATCAGTAGATGTAGTGTATTTACAAAGTATGTGACTACCAAAACGAGTGCTGGTGAAAGTAGGTACAGTCATTCCTCAGAGAAGGGAGATGTACATTCAGGGAAGGGTCCAGAGGGAAGACAGGATTTGAAGTGGCTTTGAAGCATTTGTTGAATTTTAGTGGTTATGAAGGGGAGAGGTATCCCGGGCCCAGAAAGTAGGAAGTAGGAACAACACAAAACTCTTGAAACACAGGTGAGATCTTCTCATGTGTCTAGGATGGATGTATGGAAATCCCAACTTAGGTCACAAGATATAGAACTGCTGAAGAAATGACATGAACTTGACCTGGTAAAAAGTATCCATAGAGATTTTTTGAGTTAGTGAATAACATACGCAATGCACTGTTTTCAGTAAATGAATCAGGTAGCCACGTTGAATTTATTCAGTTTTGCAAATCCAGCTTTAGTACTTCCTCCAAAATATTGTCCATCAGAGCCCTGAAGCCTAATTGATAAAAAAAAAGTGTCTAATTCCATAACTTTGAAATACTTCCATTGTTTTAAAATATAAATAGACCTAACAAAGGTATATAAGAACAGCTTATATGAAATTATTATCATGTTCTCAAGTTTATACTTATGACCATTAGGAAGCATTCATATTTTTTTTTTTTTAAATAAAAGCTTATTTATTTATTTATTTATTTATTTTTGATTGTGTTGGGTCTTCGTTTCTGTGCGAGGGCTTTCTCTAGTTGTGGCAAGCGGGGGCCACTCTTCGTCGTGGTGTGCGGGCCTCTCACTGTCGTGGTCTCTCTTGTTGCGGAGCACAGGCTCCAGACGCGCAGGCTCAGTAGTTGTGGCTCGTGGGCCCAGTTGCTCTGCGGCATTTGGAATCTTCCCAGACCAGGGCTCGAACCCGTGTCCCCTGCATTGGCAGGCAGACTCTCAACCACTGTGCCACCAGGGAAGCCCAGGAAGCATTCATATTAATGTTATGCCTTTGGATAATCTGAGGCAAAATATATCTTTTGCTCTAGGAAGGCTGTCTTTCCACCCTGTAAGAAAATAGGCAATTTTCCATTGGCCAATAAAAACCATCCTGAAGAAGAGGAAGGTAACAGTAGGAACTAAGGAGGTGAAAATACTTTAAAACTCAAAACATATTTGCCTTCCACGAAGTGGCTGTACTTGCCCTGTTTCTAGTCACACCTTAGTTTTCCAAGCAGACTGAATAATCTTAGTCTTTCTCTGGAGATAATACGGGATGCAATTCCCTTCAAAGAAGGGATTTGTGCTTGCTGGCAGCTCCCGGAGCTCTGTTCTGTCTAGTAGTTGAGATCTCCAGAGTGGCTTATGGGCTTTGTGTAATTTCTATCTGCACCCAGACAGCTGGACTTCATTTCATTTTTATTTGCATTTAATAATAAGCCGCCTTTCCTTAGCTGTTAAATTGTGAATTATCAGACACTATCAAATCCTCCTTCCCATATTGTGACTACACTTACTTTGAAATAGACCCATTGGTAACATGCTGGTTCCAGGGAAAAGCTGGGCTTCGTGCCATGTATTTCAGGGTGGGAACTACTCTATTTCTTTTGGGGCTAAAAAATGCCATTTCTGATCTAATGTGAACACTGGGAACAGCAGAGCGAGTTTTGTGGTGGATTCATCTTTAATTATTAAAACAGGAGAGATCATTCATGCCTCTTTGAAGTTCTTATTTTATTTTCAGTAAAGGAAATGAATGTACAAGTCACTACATGTGAAGCAGGGTAGAAGTGAGGGTAAAAAGAAAAAAAAAAACAGAATGACAGAAGGAATAGAAAATAGAGGGAAATAGTGATTATAAAGAGGAAAGGAACTGTAGAAATGAGAACAAAGGACAGAGATGGCCTGCTTGGTAGGAAGCTGGTACCTAGCACTCAGTAATATTTGGAAATAAGTGGATTTGAGATCTCTTTGCTAAGTCATTGTCAGTTGATAAAAATGCAACTGTATGTTGGCAGCCAATGGGCTTAGAAGAGCTAATGATGAAGGAAAGGATGAGGAATGAGGGGGAAAGATTTTGCATATTAAATCTTGCTGAGGGATTATGTCTTCTTGCTATGGATTTGGGAGGAAAAACACATAATTAGTTCAAAAAACTGAGGAAAGTGGAATGGGGTGAGGAGTTGCGAGGAAGAAAGTGTCACGACCAGAATAAAAAGTCACTCAGTATCAAGCATCAAAGATCTCAGTGTGTGGTTTTTCTTTCTTTCTAAAATTGTCCAATCCTGGTAATTAGAAAGTGAGCATAATGAGGGGTCTGGGCTGAGTCATGCTTTAATGAGTTAAAATTACAGCAGGCTGGCATCCGTTATACGGAAGAATTTGTATGTGGGGGGAGGGCAGGGGGCAAGGTGTCATTTTTCAGGGGAGAACATTACTAAAGCTTTAGGTGTATTGACAAAATTGGTCTTGGGTCCCAGGCCAGGAGCAGCAGAGGGAACACAGGATTTAGGTGCATTAATGGACTCTATGATTATTATTCTCAATGTTATTATTATAATTATGGATAATGTGTACACATATCAAAAATGAATTATCATTTAGTTGCCTCTCATGCTTGAGGAGTTTGAGCCTTTTCTGGATTACAGTGAAATAACCATAAGAGAAAGAGTGGTTCGGGAGTAGGGAGACGCTGCTGATAAAGAGACCCTGGATGATTGCTGCTGTAAGAAGCTTCCCGCTTATTTGATTCTCCTCTAATCTGATATATCTGGGGTTAAAATGAACTTTCCCCAATAAAGAGAGGAATATGGAAAGGAAACAAAAACATTTGCATAAAGGGTAACTTAGAGCCCTAAGCACTGGGAGTCAGAGGACAAGATTCACCAGTCCTCCATCCATAATAGCATCAGTTTCAACCCAGGACACATTCATGAAACAGTGCTCCAGTGCAAATGTAACAACTAAAGCCTCACTTCCTTGCTGTTCCAGGCAAAAATATAAGTGTATAATCTCATCTATTCTTAATGCCACCAACCTGGCAATACACCTTAAGCTAATTAGAAGCAGATTTCCCATTTCACCATGGCTTTATAGTTTATTAATGAGACAGTTTCTCTACAGATTCACTTTAATAGCTCACAGCTATAAATTAAAAGGATGTCTTAGGCTGGGCTCCCCCAAAATAGACCCTGAAATGAGGAATTGTGTCAAAGTGACTTATCAGGAAAACATTCACAGGAAAAACCAGTAGAGGAATAGGAGAGTGGGAATTGGAGGGGAAGAATAGCAAGTGAGAATACAGTATAATGCAAAATCCCACAGTGGGTAAGGCATACCTTCAAGTTGTCCTGACTGTAGCAAGAGGGCCTGAGTGTTTATATTCCAGCACCTAGAAGCATTGGTTAATGGCTTTATTGAGGGAGGGACAGAAATTCCGGGCCATTTCAAGAGCTCTATATATTTAGGCAAAACAGAAACAAAACCAAAAACCTCTAGCAGCCTGAGGACAGCCCACTTGACAGAGCCTCAGGTGCTGGCTGTTCTAAGCGCACCTCATTTGGAGACAATATTCATGAAAATGGTAGGGGATACGAAGGGATATGGGCAGAGCACTGGCAGAATCTACTGTGGAGAGGATAGCACTTCACGGACTCCCTGTTGCCTGCAAAATATGGATATTGTCCTTACTTCATAGCATGGTCCTTCCTTTTTTCTTTCTTTTGTCCATTTCCCTCTCCTATTCCTTTCCAAATTTACAGAACTGCTTCATTATCTCAAATGCACCATGTTGTTTCATGTTTCATCGTCTTTGTACATGGCTTTCCCTCTCTGGAATGCTCTTAACTCACCTCTTCTCTTTGCCTGAAACTCTTGCCCCATCCTTGAAGATCCTACTCAAGCTTTACCTATGTGAAGTCTTCTCTAATTGATCCTGGAGGAATAGACAATTATTTCATCATAAAACTGTATCACCTTTAGTCTCAACACAGGATATACCCCACTGGATTGTAACTTTTAATTCGTATTATGACTGTTTACTTAGGTTATGTTATCTACATTTTTATTTATCTGTGAAAACCAGGAACCCTCGATCTATGTTTGGTATGGGATAGTATCAGTGAATGTTGCTGAATGCAACTAAATGTATATTAAAAAAATGAATGAAGGAGACACATGGAATTTTTGACTTGGAGGATCATTTTGAAGTAACCAAGTCTAAGTCCCCACATAGTGTAAAAATCTATATTAAATCCACACCAGTGGATATTTGGTCTGTTTATTTTATTTAATTAATTAATTTATTTATTTTTTAACATTTTTATTGGAGTATAATTGCTTTACAATGTTGTGTTAGTTACTGCTGTATAACAAAGTGAATCAGCTATATGCATATGTATATTCCGGTATCCCTTCCCTATTGCGCCTCCCTCTCTCCCTCCTTATCCCACCCCTCTAGGTGGTCACAAAGCACCGAGCTGAACTCCCTGTGCTATGCAGCTGCTTCCCACTAGCTATCTATCTTACATTTGGTAGTGTATCTATGTCAATGCTACTCTCTCACTTTGTCCCAGCTTCTCCTTCCCCCTCCCCGGGTCCTCAAGTCCATTCTCTACGTCTGCATCTTTATTCCTGTCCTGCCCGTGGGTTCATCAAAACCATTTTTATTTAAGATTCCATATATATGTGTTAGCATATGGTATTTGTTTTTCTTTTTCTGACTTACTTCACTCTGTATGACAGACTCTAGGTCCATCCACCTCACTACAAATAACTCAATTTCATTTCTTTTTATGGCTGAGTAATATTCCATTGTCTATATATGCCACATCTTCTTTATCCATTCATCTGTCGATGGACACTTAGGTTGCTTCCATGTCCTGGCTATTGTAAATAGTGCTGCAATGAACATCGGGGTGCATGTGTCTTTTTGAATTATGGTTTTCTCTGGGTATATGCCCAGTAGTGGGATTGCTGGGTCACATGGTAGTTCTAGTTTTAGTTTTTTAAGGAACCTCTATACTGTTCTCCATAGTGGCTGTATCAATTTACATTCCCACCAACAGTGCAGGAAGGTTCCCTTTTCTCCACACCCTCTCCAGCATTTATTGTTTGTAGATTTTTTGATGATGGCAATTCTGACCAGTGTGAGGTGATACCTCATTGCCATTTTGATTTGCATTTCTCTAATGATTAGTGATGTAGAGCATCCTTTCATGTGTTTGTTGGCAATCTGTATATCTTCTTTGGAGAAATGTCTATTTAGGTCTTCTGTCCATTTTTGGATTGGGTTGTTTGTTTTTTCGTTATTGAGCTGCATGAGCTGCTTGTATATTTGGGAGATTAATCCTTTGTCAGTTGCTTCGTCTGCAAATATTTTCTCTCATTCTGAGGGTTGTCTTTTCATCTTGTTTATGGTTTCCTTTGCTGTGCAAAAGCTTTTAAGTTTCATTAGGCCCCATTTGTTTATTTTTGTTTTTATTTCCATTTCTCTAGGAGGTGGATCAAAAAGGATCTTGCTGGGATTTATGTCATAGAGTGTTCTGCCTATGTTTTCCTCTAAGAGTTTGATAGTGTCTGGCCTTACATTTAGGTCTTTAATCCATTTTGAGTTTATTTTTGTGTATGGTGTTAAGGAATGTTCTAATTTCATTCTTTTACATGTAGCTGTACGGTTTTCGAGGACCACTTATTGAAGAGGCTGTCTTTTCTCCATCGTAGATTCTTGCCCACTTTGTCAAAGGCAAGGTGACCATATGTGCATGGGTTTATCTCTGGGTTTTCTATCTTGTTGCATTGATCTATATTTCTGCTTTTGTGTCAGTACCATACTGTCTTGATTACTGTAGCTTTGTAGTATAGTCTGAAGTCAAGGAGCCTGATTCCTGCAGCTCTGATTTTCTTTCTCAGGATTGCTTTGGCTATTCAGGGTCTTTGAGTTTCCATACAAATTGTGAAATTTTTTGTTCTAGTTCTGTGAAAAATGCCATTGGTAGTTTGATAGGGATTGCATTGAATCTGTAGATTGCTTTGGGTAGTAGAGTCATTTTCACAATGTTGATTCTTCCATTCCAAGAACATGGTACATCTCTCCATCTGTATCATCTTTAATTTCTTTCATCAGTGTCTTATAGTTTCCTGCATACAGGTCTTTTGTCTCCTTAGGTAGGTTTATTCCTAGGTATTTTATTCTTTTTGTTGCAGTGGTAAATGGGAGTGTTTCCTTAACTTCTCTTTCAGACTTTTCATCATTAGTGTATAGGAATGCAAGAGATTTCTGTGCATTAATTTTGTATCCTGCTACTTTACCAAATTCATTGATTAGCTCTAGTAGTTTTCTGGTAGCATCTTTAGGATTCTCTATGTATGGTATCATGTCATCTGCAAACAGTGATAGTTTGACTTCTTCTTTTCTTATTTGGAAGCCTTTCATTTCTTTTTCTTCTCTGATTGCTGTGGCTAAAACTTCCAAAACTATGTTGGATAATAGTGGTGAGAGTGGATAACCTTGTCTTGTTCCTGATGTTAGAGGAAATGTTTTCAGTTTTCCACCATTGAGAACAATGTTGGCTGTAGGTTTGTCATATATGGCCTTTATTATGTTGAGGTAGATTCCCTCTATGCCTACTTTCTGGATAGTTTTTATCATAAATGTGTGTTGAATTTGTTCAGAAGTTTTTTCTGCATCTGTTGCGATGATCATACAGTGTTAATCCTTCAGTTTTTTAATATGGTATATCACATTGATTGATATGTGTATATTGAAGAATCCTTGCATTCCTAGGATAAACCCCACTTGATCATGGTGTATGATCCTTTTAATATGCTGTTGGATTCTGTTTGCTAGTATTATGTTGAGAATTTTGCATCTATGTTCATCAGAGATATTGGCCTATAGTTTTCTTTTTTTGTGACATCTTTGTCTGGTTTTGGTATCAGGGTGATGGTGGCCTCATACAATGAATTTGGGAGTGTTCCTCCTGTGCTATAATTTGGAATAGCTTGAGAAGGATAGGTGTTAGCTCTTCTCTAAATGTTTGATAGAATTCGCCTGTGAAGCCATCTGGTCTTGGGCTTTTGTTTGTTGGAAGATTTTTAATCACAGGTTCAATTTCAGTGCCTGTGATTGGTCTTTTCATATTTTCTATTTCTTCCTGGTTCAGTCTTGGAAGGTTGTACTTTTCTAAGAATTTGTCCGTTTCTTCCAGGTTGTCCATTTTATTGGCATATAGTGGCTTGTAATAATCTCTCATGATCCTTGTATTTCTGCAGTGTCAGTTGTTGCTTCTCCTTTTTCATTTGTAATTCTGTTGATTTGAGTTTTCTCCCTTTTTTTCTTGATGAGTCTGCCTAATGGTTTATCAATTTTGTTTATCTTCTCAAAGAACCAGCTTTTAGTTTTATTGATCTTTGCTATTGTTTCCTTCATTTCTTTTTCATTTGTTTCTGATCTGATCTTTATGATTTCTTTCCTTCTGCTAACTTTGGGGGTTTTTTGGTTCTTTTTTCTCTAATTGCTTTAGGTGTAATGTTAGGTTGTTTATTTGAGATGTTTCTTGTTTCTTGAAGTAGGATTGTATTACTATAAAATTCCCTCTTAGAACTGCTTTTGCTGCATCCCATTGGTTTCAGGTCGTCATCTTTTCTTTGTCATTTGTTTCTAGGTATTTTTTGATTTCCTCTTTGATTTATTCAGTGATCTCTTGGTTATTTAGGAGTGTATTGTTTAGCCTCCATGTGTTTTTACTTTTTACAGTTTTTGTCCTGTAATTGATATCTAGTCTCATAGCGTTTTGGTCAGAAAAGATACTTGATGCGATTTCAATTTTCTTAAATTTACCAAGGCTTGATTTGTGACCCACGATATGATCTATCCTGGAGAATGTTCCATGAGCACTTGAGAAGAAAGTGTATTCTGTTGTTTTTGGATGGAATGTCCTATAAATATCAATTAAGTCCAACTTGTTTAATGCGTCATTTAAAGCTTGTGTTTCCTTATTTATTTTCATTTTGGATGATCTGTCCATTAGTGAAAGTTGGGTGTTAAAGTCCCCTACTATGATTATGTTACTGTCGATTTCCCCTTTTATGGCTCTTAGCATTTCCCTTATGTATTGATGTGCTCCTATGTTGGGTGCATAAATATTTACAATTGTTATATCTTCTTCTTGGATTGATCCCTTGATCATTACGTAGTGTCCTTCTTTGTCTCTTGTAATAGTCTTTATTTTAAAGTCTGTTTTGTCTGATATGAGAATTGCTACTCCAGCTTTCTTTTGATTTCCATTTGCATGGAATATCTCTTTTCCATCCCCTCACTTTCAGTCTGTATGTGTCCCTAGGTCTGAAGTGGGTCTCTTGTAGACAGCATATATACAGGTCTTGTTTTTGTAACCTTTCAGCCAGTCTATGTCTTTTGGTTGGAGCATTTAATCCATTTATGTTTAAGGTAATTATCTATATGTATGTTCCTATTACCATTTTCTTAATTGTTTTGGCTTTGTTATTGTAGGTCTTTTCCTTCTCTTGTGTTTCCTGCCTAGAGAAGTTCCTTTAGCATTTGTTGTAAAGCTGGTTTTGTGGTTCTGAATTTTCTTACCTTTTGCTTGTCTGTAAAGATTTTAATTTCTCTGTAAAGTCTGAATGTGATCCTTGCTGGATAGAGTAATCTTGGTTGTAGGTTTTTCCCTTTCCTCACTTTAAATATATCCTGCCACTCCCTTCTGGCTTGTAGAGTTTCTGCTGAAAGATAAGCTGTTAACCTTATGGGGATTCCTTGTATGTTATTTGTTGCTTTTCCCTTGCTGCTTTTAATATTTTTTCTTTGTATTTAATTTTTGATAGTTTGATTAATATGTGTCTTGGCATGTTTCTTCATGGTTTTATCCTTTATGGGAATCTCTGTGCTTCCTGGACTTAACTATTTCATTTCCTATATTAGGGAAGTTTTTGACTACAATCTCTTCAAATATTTTCTCAGACCCTTTCTTTATCTCTTCTTCTGAGATGCCTGTAATTCGAATGTTGGTGCATTTAATGTAGTCCCAGAGGTCTCTGAGACTGTCCTCAATTCTTTTCATTGTTTTTTCTTTATTCTGTTCTGCAGTAGTTATTTCCACTATTTTATTTTCCAGGTCAGATATCAGTTCTTCTGCCTCCGTTTTTCTGCTATTGATCCCTTCTAGAGAATTTTTAATTTCATTTATTGTGTTGTTCATGATTGTCTGTTTGCTCTTTAGTTCTTCTAGGTCCTTGTTAAGCATTTCTTTTATTTCCTCCATTCTATTTCCAAGACTTTGGATCATCTTTACTATCATTATTCTGAGTTCTTTTTCATGTAGACTGCCTATTTCTTCTTCATTTGTTTCATCTGGTGGGATTTTACCTTGCTCCTTCATCTGCTGTGTGTTTCTCTGTCTTCTCATTTTGCTTCACTTACTGTGTTTGAGGTCTCCTTTTCACAGGCTGCAGGTTCGTAGTTCCCGTTGTTTTTGGTCTCTGTCCCTAGTGGGTAAGGTTGTTTCAGTGGCTTGTGTAGGCTTCCTGGTGGATGGGACTAGTACCTATATTCTGGTAGGTAGGGCTGGATCTTGTCTTTCTGGTGGGCAGGTCCACGTCTGGTGGTGTGTTTCGTGGTGTCTGTGAAGTTAATATAACTTTAGGCAGCTTCTCTGCTAATAGGTGGGATTGTGTTCCTGTCTTGCTAGTTGTTTGGCATGGGGAGTCCAGCACTGGAGCCTGCTGGCTGTTGGGTGGATCTGGGTCTTAGTGTTGAGATGGAGATCTCTGGGAGAGCTCTCGCTGATTGATATTACGTGGGGCCAGGATGTCTCTGGTCCTTCAGTTTCCTAGACTCGCCTCTCCTGCCTTGTAGGCTCAGGCCTGATACCCGGCCACACAACCAAGATCCTGCCAGCCACATGGCTCAGAAGAAAAGGAAGAAAAAAAGGAAAAAAATAATAATAAAATAAAATAAATAAAAAGTAAAAAAAATAAAAAATATAGAAAATGAAAAAAAGAAGAGAGCAACTAAACCTATAAACAAATCCACCAATGATAACAAGCACTAAAAACTGTACTAAGATAAACATAAAAATCAGAAACAAATCATTTGCAGAAAGCAAATCCCGAGTCTACAGTTCCTCCCAAAGTCCACCGCCTTAATTTTGGGAATATTTGTTGTCTATTCAGGTATTCCACAGATGCAGGGTTCATCAAGTTGATTGTGGGGATTTAATCCACTGCTCCTGAGGCTGCACAGAGAAATTTCCGCCTCTGTTCTTTGTTCACCCAGCTCCTGGGGTTCAGCTTTGGTTTTGGACCCGCCTCTGCGTGTAGGCTGCCCTCAGGCATCTGTCCCTGCTCCAGACAGGAGGGTTTTAAAGCAGCGGCTGATCAGGGCTTTCTTGCTCGCTCAGGCCAGGGAGAGGGAGGGGTATGGTAGTCATAATTGGAATGTGTGGCAAGCCTGCGGCAGCAGAGACCAACATGACATTGCAACAGCCTGAGGCATGCCATGTGTTCTCCCAGGAAAGTTGTCCCTGCATCATGGGATCCTGGCAGTGGTGGGCTGCACAGACACCCAGGGGTGGGGGTGAGGATAGTGATCTGTGCTTGCACACAGGATTCCTGGTGGCAGCGGCAGCAGCGTTAGTGTTTTATGCCCATCATTGGGATCTGAGCTGATAGCCGTGACTCGCGCCCATCTCTGGAGCTCGCTTAGGTGGTGCTCTGCCTTCTGGGGGCACATGGGGTAGGAATCCCCTCTCCTCGTGCACCCCAAAACAATGGTCTCTTGCCTCTTTGGCAGGGCCAGACTTTTCCCCTGACTCCCTTCCGGCTAGCTGTGGCACACTAGCCCCCTTCAGGCTGTGTTCATGCAGCCAACCCCAGTCCTCTCCCTGGGGTCTGACCTCCGAAGCCCGAGCCTCAGCTCCCAGCCCCCACCCACCCTGGTGAGTGAGCAGACAAGCCTCTCAGGCTGGTGAGTGCTGGTCGGCACCAATCTTCTGTGCGGAACCTCTCCGCTTTGCCCTCTGCACCCCTGTTGCTGCGCTCTCCTCCATGGCTCCGAAGCTTCCCTCCCACCACCCCCCATCTCCACCAGTGAAGGGGCTTCCTAGTGTGTGGAAACTTTTCCTCCTTCACAGCTCCTCCGGGAGATGCAGGTCCCATCCCTATTCTTTTGACTCTGTTTTTTCTGTTTTCTTTTGCCCTACCCAGGTATGTGGGGATTTTCTTGCCTTTTGGGAAGTCTGAGGTCTTCTGCCCATGTTCAGTAGGTGTTCTGTAGGAGTTCTTCCACATGTAGATATATTTTTGATGTATTTGTGGGGAGGAAGGTGATCTCCACGTCTTTCTCCTCCGCCATCTTGAAGGTCTCCACTGGTCTGTTTATTTTTGATAACGTTTGTGTTAAAAGTTTCACCTTTTGTTTAGGCAGGATACAGCAGTAATAATCAACTGTGGGAATGCTTGCTGCTTGGGTCAAAACCTCCACACTCTTCTGTTAGTAATTAGAGTTTATATTGTGCCTAAAATTCCTTTTTTAGTACTTTAATCAAAATTTTCATAGAGTTCGTAGTACTTGTGTTGATGATCAACACTTTCTAGGTTGGAAAGTCAGTAGAGAACATCAACACAGAATATATATTAAGATCACGTGCAAAGTTGACACTATTCCACCACTGCACATTTCATGGACATGGACATTCACTCTTGCTTGTGTGTTTGCCCCCTGATTGTGTCAAAGGAAGGGTCTCCTCTTGCTGAGTCTTTTCCTGTGACCCTGTCATGCATTTGTAAATCATATGACCAAACTTTAGCAATGCAGTTTCTGGCTTTCAATAGTTTAATGTGAAGAAAAAATGAAAAATAAATAATAACGAACAGTGTTTTATTATATTCAGAAGGACAAAGAATGTAGAAATTGGAGAAGACACAGGCCTGTTTTAAAGACAGAAATCATGGATGATCTAGAAGGGTTATGAAGTATAATTGATATAAAAGTGATTACAATGTGAATTTATCCAGCATCACTGTAACAAAAGCAGGCCTCTCGGCATGTCATCCTTCACTGTTAGAAAGTATCTTTTCTGCTCTTTATACAACTCTTCCCCACCCACTAGGACCTTTATCTTCCCTTGCCTATCCTACCACAGCTGGAAGTTGGCTAGCTTTTGGAATAGATACTAGAGAGCCTGTGTTTGAATTTTCTCTTCTATGCCATCTGTTCACAGAATGGATTACAGTTGCCTCCAGTTAAAAAGCAGATTGTCTTGGCCCGAGGTCAGGAGAGAAGTCTCAGCATCCTGTTTGACTGTTGAAAATCTCTTCCCCATCTCTGCAAGACTGGAATGTAACATCTGCAATTAGAACTTGGGTCCCTTGACTGGTTCCTCTGACTATTGCCTAGCAACCTTCTACTGGAAATTTACAAGAGCACCTCTTCTTTCTCTGGTGTGGCCTCCTATTTCTTCATCTCAGTGTGTTTTCTTTTAGGCTTATTATTTATTTTTTTTAAAGATGACTGCTGTCAGCCTTGATTTACCTTCAAATGTGCTTGTGCTCCAAACTTTAAGAACTGTGGTCCCAATGGACATTAGAGCTGGTGAAAGACCTGCAGTTGTCTTTTGCCAAATCATTTTGGCATCATCTTCAAAAGAAAATTGTGTATGCATTCGTCTCTTTACTTTGTTTATTGGAGATCAGGAACAGAGAAACAAGACAGTGATGCTGAAAATTAAAACCTTTCCCAGATTGCTGGGCCACCACTTTGTAAGAGAGGTAAAAAGATGTCGTATATGTAATATGTATATATATTCTATCTGCCTTCTCTTCTCCAGAGCCCTCTGTTGGCATCTAGTAAAAGAGCCCTTATTTTTGTTTTAAAAAAGATTTGCAAAAGTCGAAAAGTCCTTTTTTTAGATCCAGCCAATTGCAAAGTAATGTGCCTTTTGGGCAATGGAGACGGCTGCTGGCGTAAATTGTCCAGAGATGTAAAATGGGTAGAGTAATTGAGAATCAAATGCTAAATGAAGAAATACTCAACATCTGTCCCGTTACCTCTACCTTCAGTGAACTGACCAAAAGATTACTTGAAATTCTGAAAAATAGAGTCAGTGTATGCATCTTCCTAATGACTTTCTAATTTCTTAGTCAAGTTGCCTGACTTGTTTTCTTGATGCTTCTGCAAAATTTGCTCTGCTATGACATCCTCTTTTTCATACCTATTCTTCTCAGATGTTTACCTCCTTCCTCCAAAGGTTTAGGTTCCACCTGTCAAAATTCTAGTCAGCCTTCAGGATCCAGAGTAAATGTTACTTCTCCCATTAAGACTTCTCTGATCACATTAGCTGGAGGCTCCAGGATGGAAGATGGCATTTTAGATTAAATGAAAAAGAATACATGGCATATGACTGTACTGGAATACTGTGGAAGGTTAGTGGGCATTAAGAGTGGCAATGTAAATTATAGCCAGATGGTGGGTTACCTTGAATGTCTGCTCAAGACAGTTGAACTTAGGAAGTAAGAGATGGAAAATCATGAAGATGTCTTTTTTTTTTTTTAGAACAGAACTTCAGGGAAATTAACTCTATAGCTAAGTATAAGACTTATTGGAGATACTCCTTTTACTATCTTAACCACTGTGCCACACTAACTACTGTGTCATTGGCACTTATGGTGTGCTAGGGGCTTTAGGGTGTTCAAACAGATATGGATTATAAACCTGCCTCTACTGCTTTACTAACTATGTGACTCTGGGCCTCTCTCCGAGTTAGTATCTGTAAAATGAGGAAAATAATATTAAGAATTTCACAAAATTCTTTTGAGGATTAAATAAAATAATACATGTAAGGTAATCCTATGGTAAGTACTCAGTAATTTGTATCTATTTGTAATAGTATTAGTATTAATATCAATAATAATAAATATTCCTTGCTTGATTTCTTTAATTCACATTCCAATAAGATCAATGTACACATACTGACTAAAATCACTGACTGCTAAGACTTTCTTTGTTTATATAAAACATTTGTTGTTATGGGCTAAATTGTGTCCCCCCAAGTAAAAAAAAACCAGAACAGTGCTTCAGAATGTGACCTTATTTGGAGATAGGTTACAGAAGTAATCAAGTTAAAATATGGTCATTAGGATAGGTCCTAATCCATATGAATGTTATCCTTACAAGCAGAGGAAATTTGGATACAGAGGGAGGATGTTATGAAGACATAGGGAGAAGATGGCCATCCACAAGCCAAGGAGAGAGACCTGGAACAGATCCTTCTCTCACAGCCCTCAGAGGAACCAACCCTGCCAGCACCTTGATCTCAGACTTTTAGCCTCCAGAACTGTGAGAAAGAAAATAGTTTAAAAAGAATTTCTTTTAAAAAGTTAAATAGTCTGTTTGTTATAGCAGCCCTGGTAAACCAATACACACCCTAAACAGTTCCCAAGGCATTCATTATCTTTTAAATTACTTGCTCCATTCAGTGTCCCCACATGATCATTGGAGAGGGATGATATCTTAAAATAGGCAGCCATATTAAGTAAAGGCATTTCTATAAAATGTAAGGAGACTTACAAGAGTCTCTTAATAATCATGAGACACATAACCTGAGATCCTTGTGAATCCTTAGGTTTGCAAAGATGAGTACAGAACAGGAACACCCCACTGCTGCACAGGCTGTATCGGCTTAAAGCTTGCCTGCAGCACAGCCTCTTTGGACTTGAGATTCAACTTGGCCTTGGCCAGCTCACATTTTATTATATTCCTTGCACCTTTAAGTGTTCTCTCAAGTAGTGGGGAGTATAAAAATAAATCCTTTAATGGCAAAGGTCTACCTTACATTGCTGAAGGCAGCTTACGTGTCCCCTACTATTTGGGACTCTAAGAAATTTTCTCATAGAATCATAACACTTTACTGCTTGCTGAGAATCAAAAGAATTTTTTTTTTTTTTAATAAATTCATTTATTTATTTATTTATTTATTTTTGGCTGTGTTGGGTCTTTGTTTCTGTGCGAGGTCTTTCTCTAGTTGCGGTGAGCGGGGGCCACTCTTCATCGCGGTGCGCGGGCCTCTCACTGTCACGGCCTCTCTTGTTGCGGAGCACGGGCTCCAGATGCGCAGGCTCAGTAGTTGTGGCTCACGGGCCTAGTTGCTCCGCGGCATGTGGGATCTTCCCAGACCAGGGCTCGAACCTGTGTCCTCTGCATTGGCAGGCAGATTCTCAACCACTGAGCCACCAGGGAAGCCCTCAAAAGAATTTTAATCAGTTTTCTCATGTGGCAGATACGGAAACTGAATCCAGAAGATGGGAAATGTCTTGGCCAAAGTTGTGCAGCTCATTTCAATTCTGCCTAATTTCAATCTTCCTTTTCAGACAGATAGAGAGAGAGAGAGGTAGAGGGAGCGAGAAAGAGAGAGAGAGATATAAACAGAGTACTTCCTCCTCACCTTCTTTCTCTTTGGTTTTGTCTTGTATTATTCCTCCTTCTTGAGTTTCCTGTGGAAATAAAAGGATCCAGATTCCGACCCCATGACTGAGTACAGCTCAGTGACTTACACACACCCCTGCTTGTCCTATAATCCGACCAGCCTCGGAGACTGCTTATCTCCAAGCATCTCAATAATTCATTTAACATATTCTAGTCAGTGTTATTTTGACATACGCTTTTGAAAGTGAAGGGAAGGAAAGGGAGGGGGAGGGAGCTTTGCCCTGGGTATCCATGCTGGACTTCTTCAAATTAGCAAAAGATAATCACTTATAAAATCGTGTGAGAGAATTGCACCTTCTAAAATATATGACTCAAAATTAAATGTGTTTTCTGTGTGGGTGGACAGGTGGTGTTATGCAAGAAAAGGGTAAAAAAAAATCACAAAATGCCCCCTCAAAGTTACTTATTCTCTGCTTAGGTATTTTAGACTGTTCACATATACTGAGAACAATGCACCATCTCTCATCAATATTGGGAATAAGCCAACTGATTTGTTAACTTTATCCCTCTGTATATCCCACATCACCCAGTACTCCAGGTTAATGAATCTAAATATATATCTGAAAATACAGTCACTTCCAACCCCCACTGTGCATCAGACTCATCTTGTGAGCTTAACACAAATAAGCAAACACAGATGCCCAGGTCCCGCTTCCAGAAATTCTGAGTCATTTGGGGTGGGATGTGGACCATACGTCAGCATTTCCTTGAAATCTTTCCGGGTGATTCTAATGTACAGACTGCTGAGGACAACTGATTTAGTGGTTCCATAGGCCAAGGCAGTTGATGACTGAGATGGATGAAATATAGGAATATACCTTGGACTAAAGACAATAAAGTGAGAGGCCACCTCTTCCTGAATTGAGACCTGAGATAGCAGCAGCAGCCTAGGAAGTAAGCAGAGAAAATGTGGAGGATGGTGCTGCTGGGTTGTGTCCTTAAAACGCATGATGCGTCATCTTAAAGGGGAAGTTGGTGGATTACTGTGCATTGCTGAGCAGAGATGGGCCAAATAATTCTCTGGTTTGATTAATGAGTTTCTTCCTAAACAAGCAAAATGGATTTGTACTTATTTAACACAGTCCCTTTGCATGGCTTATTTTGAGGTTAGCAGGTTTAGATATCAGATGAAGGAGGAAAGTGCTAGTTAGAGCGCAGCTCTTAGGCACCAATACACTAACAAGCCAACTGTGGCATGTAATCAATGTGTGAAAAATGGGTAATTCTCACTAATGCCCTGCTAATGTTTTCATAATCTGTCAAAGTACTGGAGCTAATTATTGTCATGGCAGTTTGGCCCAAGTTCACTGAGATAATCCTGGCATTGGTGAATAAGAACATATGTTGCCAGTTTGCCACCCACTTTGAGTCTTTCTTCCTATTTCTCCTCACATAGAGATCCTATATGTCATTTTCTACATACTTTAAAATATGTACTTACATATTCCATTTTTCTTTCATTTTCTTGTTTTCCAAGCTCCATGTTTAATCTTTTCTTCCTATTTCCTTTTTCTTTTTTATTGCAAAAAATACTGCATGAGAACTCAAGAGCCCTAAGACCTAATCCTGGTTCTATTATAAGGGCAAGCCATTTCATCTCTCGTGTCTGTTTATAGGAATAAAGGAACCAGATAAGCCATAATAAGGGAACTAGGTAAGCAATGATAATGTCCTTTTAGCTTTAAAATAATAGAATTCTGGATTTCCCTTGCATGTCTGCTCTATGTGTCCACGGCATCATTTTTATCAAGTTTATCACCATGATGACTCATTTTTGAACCATGAGACATCTGAGTAAGCAAGGTACCTACTAGTAATCAATGGTACAGGAAATGGAGTTTACCTCTATAGAGACTTAAAGGAGGAAGGAGAAAATAGTTAGAGCCTTCAGATATGAAAACATACTCCAAAGTACATAGCAAGGTGACACTGCCACCTCCAAACTTTCTCCTAGGATAGTTATTTTTGTGGGATAATTTTTCATTAATAATCTCTTAAGTAATATATTATCATAGCAATACTGTGGATCAGTATAGCATCTAGTGAAGAGCTCAGATCTCTTTTCATCTCAGTTTTAACATCCCTGTGAGATAGTTGGGGACGATAATAACTATCCCTTCTTTGTTGATGGGAAGCAGGCAAAAGGAGATTAATAACATTTATAGTCAAAGTGAATTTGCATTATGCGTTTCCCTTTTTAAGCAGTCTTTCCTTCAAGACTGTCCGTGTGTGTGTGTGTGTTTGTGTGTGTGTATTTCAGCAAATGCAACTCAGCATAGTAAAGCATTGTGTCCTTTTTCACCTTTGAGTCAAATTGAGAAAGAGTGCACTTTTTACTCCCCAAAGAGGCAAAAGCTGTAACAAATAACAAGTTTGGAGATATTTTTAAAAATAAAAAAAATATTTAAACATTACCTTAAAGCAAAGGTCAGCAAACATTTTCTATAAGGGATAGAGGGTAAGTATTTTAGATTCTGTAGGCCACATGTCACATGTTCTTTTTTTCTTTAATTGCAACATTTTACAAATGAAAAAAAAATTTTTCTTGAAGACTTTAAAAAAACAGGCCATGAGCCAGATTTGGCCCTTGGGTCATAGTTTGCCAACTCCTGCCTTAGAGTCATGCCCATATTGTGTAGTCCTGAGGCACTTAGGCCAACGGGAACACTGATGTTCACATGCAGGTGTTCATAACAGGGATGGTAACACATCAAGATGCATTAAATTGACATCTAAGAGGTGACCTCTGTGGTAGTCAACTTAACAACCACTGAAAAGAAGACCCATTTCTTAGAAAGAATAAATTCTCCAATAAGCACCATGAAATCTTGAATAGCAGATCTTCAAATTCTGTCAAAAACTCCTTGGCCTCCAGGTATAGATTGTTGTCCAAGCAATCTCCAGTTTATACAGCTGATGTGTTTTTGAAAAGTAGTGCTAAAATTGAAAATTCGCAGAGTGAATCTTATTTTTCCTTTTCTTTCCCATATAACTTTAATGACGGCTTCCCCTGGGGAAAATATTTTATTGTAAGACATAATGAAGAGTATGCCCATTATAGTACTAATATTTCCTTCATTTTTAGCAATGAACAATTTGTATTCACTTTGTTCTCCTATACAATCTTCAGTGAGAAAAGTTTAGTCGAGAGATAACCAATATACATGTTTTTTTATACACATATAATGCACACATGCATATGTGTACAATGTGTACATGCACAAACACACAGTGCTAGGTATGTCAAGTAGTTAATACCTGTTTCATCGGGTGTTCCCAATGACCATAGAACTTGGACATCTGCAATAGAGAATCCTTAGTGGAGAGGGAGACCAAAGGAAATGCTTTATAGGAAAGAACTCAGCAACTTATTAATATCCTTCACTTATTTAGATCTGATGAAACCAAAAGGGAGATGCAAACAAAAAGGGAGTAAATATCTCCTTTAAAATAAAGCAAACATTTCTATAAGAGTGCTAGTGAAGACTGAAAACCTAAGTCCATTTTGTCAGAATTCAGTTCAATGTACCTATACTACATCCCTGTACAATGAAAAATATAAAGTAGAAAGTGACATTTGATTTAGCACTCTGATTTTGATGCGTTGAGCCTATCAGTTGTAACACTGTAAGTCCACGCTGTGTTTGTTTACTATAATAATAGTTGTAAGAGATAAAAACAAACAAAAAAACAAAGCTATGATCCATCCAAATATCCATCAATAGAAGAATGCTTGAAGATGATATGGTATATTCATATTATGAAATATTTTTCAGTCTTTGATAAGAGTGAATTAGATCTGAATCTATTAATGTGGCAGAATGTCCACGATGCATTGTTAAGTCAGAGTCATTTATATAGTGCAGACCCCACTTTCTAAACTCTACCCCCATAATAGGTGTATAGGTTAATATGAGCATGGAGGGATATGAGAACAGACATATATCCAGGCTGTTTAAATTGGTTGCCTCAGGAGGGTACCAGTGAGGGAGGCAGGCAAAAATGGGTAGAGATTGTGATACTTTTCTTTATTCAACAAGTCAACAAAGAAAATAAAGATAGGCAAAAGCACAAAGATAAAGGAAATATAGGGCATAATTACATGAATATATCATTAATCTTAGATAATACCAGTTAATGAGGTATACATCAATTATATGCCAACCAAAATATAAGAAACATTAATGGATTTTAATAACCATAGATTTTATAACTTTAATCTGACATATAAGTAATAATATTAATAATAGCTAACTGTAATTTCATGTGGTTCAAGTACTGTGCTTAGCACTTTATATGGATTATCTTTTTTCTACCTATAGCAACCCTAGGAGCAACCTAGGAGGTAGATGCTATTGATGACCCCATTTTACCAATGAGAAGATCATGGATAAGTGATGCTGAATCAGTTGCTCATACTTACATGGCCTGTATCTAAAGCCCTTCTTCTCAGCGAAATGTTGCTATCACCCAAAGTGTATGGTGGTGCCCTAAAAAGGCTCCAGGTATATAGAGTTTTACACATGGCGAAGCCAGTGACTACAGAATGCTGAATCAGAAATTCTGAACACAGAATGAATCTGGGTTTATGACAATGATTAGGTTTCTCTCTCTTAATTCTACATTTGCCTGTGCATGAATCCAGATTATGACATTGCATCAGGTTATCCATGTATGACTCTTTTCCTTGCTTGTCAAAATATTTCTTCTCACCCTGGTTCTTCTGTTTATCACAAATCTTTTTGATTGTGCTGATTATTATGGCATCTACCTGTTGTCAGTTTTTTTTTTTTCTTCCTATACCTTCTGACTTCCTTTAGAGGATTCTTAAGTATCATTTCCAGTTGGACCAACTTTTATTTCTATTCCACATGCCCACTTGATCTGAACAATCTTTTAAAAATTTAAGTCACATCATGTCACTTCTCTGCTTAGAACTCATCACCGTCTTCCCATAGCTTTTAAAATAAAATCCAAATTCCTGCCTCAGCCTACAAAGGCCACACATGATCTGGCCTTTTCTTAATTTCCAATAACATATACTTTATTTTCCATGACTCAGACTAGCTGTACTCACTTATTGAAATGCCCATCCCTGGATCTCTGAGTCTGGGTCCTTCTTTTCTTTCTCACCTTCTCAGAGAGGTTGCTCTGGCCACCCACTCACTTTCTGTTCCAGCAGACTGTTTTATTTCCCTGCATGATACTGAGAACATATAAGGACATATCCTTCGTTAGATCAATTAAAAGTGATCATCTTTATTTATAGTTACCATAGCAATTAAATTTATAGTCAATAATACAATTTGGCTGTTCATTGATGGTGACTTTTATGTCTTTAAAAGCTACCTTATGTAATAACAACATTCGAAATTCCTGCAAACACACAAATGCTTTTTTCAATAAGAATGAACTCATTTAAATCGGGTAGGATTCACTATTTTTTGGTCTAAGAAATTACTGATAGTAAAAAGAACAGGCTGAGCATAAGTCCTATTACATGTGTTAATTCTGTCATCTACACACTATGTGACCTTGACCAAGGTTAATTTAACTTTGTCAAATTCAATTCAATCAGCTGTAAATTTAAATAATTTAATTATCTTATGGCCATATCTACCATACAGACTAGGTGAGGTGGTCCTCTAATTGAGGGGTTGGGGGAGTTCTCAAGTCAACCTTATTGCGATGTTTACATGATGATTATTTCTATAATTAGTTTAATTTTTGTCTATACAACTAGACTGCAAGTCTCAAGACACCATGGATACCATCTACCTTGTAAGTCTACGAATCCTCAGCAACTAATTCAGTGCCACAACAGAAGAACCTGGATAAATATTTATCGAATTAATTACTTAAGTTCTTATGAGGATCATATTTTATGAATTCTAAAATCCACTACAAATGTACAGTATTAAATTATTCTCTGCACTGTTGCAACCTCTTCTCATTCTTCTTCTTACCCACAGAAGGAAGGCCACCCCTAGGGTGAGTGGGTAATAAGAAAATGTTTTCATAGAGGCCTCTATCTATGTGACTATGAAAAGTCCCCCCAGATTAGTGAGTCAGCACCATCCTGGTAGTTTAATCTCATATACCCCTTGAAGGAGATATCACATCAGCCAGCAGGAGCAGTTCACTAACCAGACCACTCACCTGGAAGTGGGCCTGGTTATGGGACCCCAGGTTGACTCTATAGTCATGAGCCTTGGTGCCCTTTAGGACGTTTGGTTGACTCCACACAGAGGAGGGCACTGTGAAGGGGAGGAACAGTTCTGCCTGGTTTTAGGCCCTAGACAGAAACAAAAATTCTCAGAAAGGCACTCCAAAGTTTAACTCCACCCCCCGCCCCTTGGCATAGAGGCCAGGTCATGGCTCTGCTTTTTGGGGTCTGGGGTAGAAGAGGGAGCGGTGTTGATACCTGGGTCATGGTACACTCAGAGAGATGTGCTGAACTGAGGTGCTGGCTCTAATTCTGGTCCTAATTAACTAGCTATTTTCAAGCTAACTGCATTCTCTGTTACCTTACTGGTTAAAGAAGACCAATGATGTTTTTTTAATGTATAAGTATGGTATGTGTCTGTGTGTCTGTGTGTTTGTGTGTTATAGGTACACATATTTTTTATGAAGAAGAAAGGGTTCTACAGAATTTAAGTATTATTAGCAGTCATGAAAATCATGAAAAGAAAAGAGGTGAATGGGCTATGACGTTAAAGAAAATGTACCATAGTGGCCAATAAATTCAGTAGTGAATCTGTGTGTGGTAGGGGAAATAGTATTTGAACTGGTAGGGTGAAGAAAGGAAGAATACAAGGTAAAAGGTTTGAAATTGTTTTCTTATACTAATAGAGAAGACAAATTATGTTGATGGCTGTCTTAAATACAGAGCTAAAGCGTTAGGTTTTATTTAATATCTGTGGAGAGGTTATTGAACATGGAACTGATGGACAAAAGATGTTTTAGACAGATTGATTTGGCATTAAGTGATGGGTTATATAAATATTAATAGGTGCTAATTGACCCCACAGGGGCATCTTTGCAATGTGTTCTCCTTCTTTAATTTCCTTTAAGTTTTATTTTGACATCAGTAAAAATACCTAATCTGGAGATAGCTGAATGTATAAATCAAAACACTGCTTTTGTTAGTTAAATGTAAGAACTGTGTTAAGAACAAATGCTTAGAGACAGATTGACTGATAGTAGAGAAATGTTCTTTATTTGCATAAATCCAAAGAACCATTAACAACAAAAATTAAACTCTGGTTTTCATGAAGTGTTTGTGTAGTTTCAAGGATAAAACTGCAATCCCACTACAGTCCCTAATGTAAGAAGTGTTATTGTTACTGTTTGTATTGTCTTTTGTTTTTGAAACATCAGGTCAACCTCTGGTGTGTTCTGTGAAGAGAAAATATTTTGTCATTGTAATAAGAAAGAATTCTTTTTCATCACACATTTTATCCAAAATGAGAGACAGAAGATTTTTGTATTAGAGAAATAGGTAATGAGATTCAAGAGTAGTTCATCATCAGTATTTAAAATTAATCCACCCAGTGGGTGTTTTACCTTATTATGATTGTAGTTATCAGAATTCAGAGTATTCCTTATAGGGAATTGATAAGACACACAGCATTTAATGGCAGCACCTCTCCAACTTACAGATTGTGTTCTAAAAGTTTGTTGGTTCTGAAGTGTAAATCCTGTTATATTAGTAGCAAAACTCCCTGAATATTAATGAACTTAGTGTATAGTTATAGTTAGATAAATATTATAAAAAGTAAATTTATACCTAGTAAAAATATGTACAACAGTTATTATCCTACAAAGAAAGTAGTCACAAATAATAAAAGTTCACATAAATGTCTTCTTTTTTTTTAATGTATATATAATTCATGTGTATACGCATATAGTTTGTTAAATTTATATGTATATATGTTTTTGGGTTTTTTTAATAAATTTATTTATTTTTGGCTGCATTGGGTCTTCGTTGCTGCACGCGGGCTTTCTCTAGTTGCAGCGAGTGGAGGCCACTCCTCGCTGCGGTGCGCAGGCTTCTCACTGTGGTGGCCTCTCTTGTTGCAGAGCATGGGCTCCAGGCGCACAGGCTTCAGCAGTTGTGGCTCGCAGGCTCTCTAGAGCGCAGGCTCAGTAGTTGTGGCGCACGGGCCCAGTTGCTCCGTGGCATATGGGATCTTCCCAGACCAGGGCTCGAGCCCGTGTCCCCTGCATTGGCAGGCAGACTCCCAACCACTGCGCCACCAGGGAAGCCCAAATGTCTACATTTTGAAGGGTTTTTATACAAAATGAGACTTTAGTGTATAGAAAACTGTGTTGTGATTTTTTTTTTCACAACCCCTTGATTTTATTTTATTTTATTTATTTATTTTAACATCTTTATTGGAATATAATTGCTTTACAATGGTGTGTTAGTTTCCGCTTTATAACAAAGTGAATCAGCTATACATATACATATATCCCCATATCTCTTCCCTCTTGCATCTCCCTCCCTCCCACCCTCCCTATCCCACTCCTCTAGGTGGTCACAAAGCACTGAGCTGATCTCCCTGTGCTATGTGGCTGCTTCCCACTAGCTATCGGTTTTACATTTGGTAGTGTATATATGCCCATGCCACTCTCGCACTTTGTCCCAGCTTACCCTTCCCCCTCCTACTAGAGAATGAACTTGAGGACACGGGGAGGGGGAAGTGTGTTGTGATTTTAATCCTGAAAACACTAGAGGATTCAGTTACTAAAGTAATAATTTAGAATGCTCTCAATGTAAATTGTTGATTATATTCAGTTTCTTCTCAATGCTTAATTTCAGGATAATGTTATGATCGTCAGCTATAAAAGTTAAGAAAATGCCTTATAGATATTACACATGAAATCTACCCTTAAGCACCAGTGTTATTATAAATAACAAAAGATGCTTTTGATTAAAAAAGAAGAGAAAAAAGGAAAGATGCAACATTTTATGTATACTCTGATATTCACAGTATAAGACAAAAACCAAACTTGTGCACAGAAAAAATACCCTTGTAGAAAAGAATAGTAAATGTTAGTAGTGTTTAGCATTAAATGGTGGAACTAAGGGTTTTTATATTTACTATTTTTATTTTTTAGGTATTTTATGAATTTGCTAAATTTAATGCATACATTTTCTTTAAAAATGTTTCTAAAATTATTTTTTAATTAAGAAAGTTTTATATTTTTGATTTTAGTTATTTATTTCAAATACTGTCCCAGCAACAAACAGCAACCCCAAACAATCCGGCTTGGAACACAGTTCAGAGTTCTTTTCCCCAACAGTGGTTGAAATAACCTCTTTCTTCTCTCAGTAATAATATAATGATGATCATAATAGTGACAATGGACAAAGAAGACAGAGTAGCCTGAATCTGGAAAGCATAACATACATTTCAAAGCAATTTTCACATAAATGTACTAATTCATTTCTCATGATATCAATTCTGTGAATTAGATGACTAATTTACCAAAGGGAATTGTCCTTTTTTGTTGCCTGGCTCAAGGCAGGAGCAGGATTAAAGAGGCGATACAGCTGTCAGGGGATGCATCTTGCATCTTGTCTGAACCACTATTTATTCAGCTAAGGAGTACGCACAACACCATTTTATATAAGGGACTTGAGCATCCAAGGATTTTGGTATCCAACAGGGTGTCCTTGAACGAATTCCACATGATTACTGAGGGATGATTGTATAGACATCACCACTTCCTTGTTCTCAGAACTTCCATCATTAGAAGTTCAGACTTTAGGGTCCTGGATAAGCTCAACTTGAGACCTTCCAATTCTCAAATCTAGATCAGTTGCCTGTAGAGAAATTTGTAGGCTGATTGTAGTTTGAGTAACACCAAAAATTCATCAGTAAATGAAGTGTTAACTGTATAGTGGCTTTGAAAAGCAAGAAGTGATTGCCAACAATGATTTTCTGATCATCCTCTGTTGTTGTATTTTGGTTTGTTTGTTTTTTGTTGAAATTCTGTATAATTTAGGGATAATAGATCAAAATACAATCAGAAATCTAGTAGCTAAGGTGCAGATGACCAGAGTTTGGTTTTCATCTCAATGGTTGACTTGTTTGGTGACATGGAGTCAGACACTTAACATTCTCATACCTCAATTCATCTCTAGTAAAATGCATTTAATGTTGTAATAATACTTGTCAAGCTTATTAAAACTCTTAGAAGGTAGGTACTGAGTGTCAAGTGGCATTACTTGTACATGTACCCCCCCTTCCCCCTTTGGTACCCATAAGTTAGTTTTCTATGTCTATGGGTCTATTTCTGTTTTGTATGTAAGTTCATTTGTATCATTTTTTAAAGATTCTACATATGTGATGTCATATGCTATTTGTCTTTTTTTGTCTGGCTTACTTCACTTAGTATGATAATCTCTAGATCCATCCATGTTGCTGCAAATGACATTATTTCATTCTTTTTAATGGTGGAGTAATATTGCATTGTGTATATATACCACATCTTCTTTATCCATTAGTCTGTTGATGGACACTCAGGTGGCTTTCATGTCTTGGTTATTGTAAATAGTGCTGCTATGAACATTGGGGTACATGTATCTTTTCAAATTATAATTTTCTCTGGATATATGCCCAGGAGTAGGATTGCTGGATCATATGGTAACTCTATTTTTAGTTTTTTAAGGAACCTCCGTACTGTTACCCATAGTGGCTGCACCAATGTACATTCTCACCAACAGTGTAGGAAGGTTCCCTTTTCTCCACAACCTCTCCAGCATTTGTTATTTGTAGACATTTTAAAGATGGCCATTCTGAATGGTATGAGGTGATACCTCATTGTAGTTTTGATTTCCGTTTCTCTAATAATTAGCAATGTTGAGCATTTTTTTTTCACGTGCCTGTTGGCCATCTGTATGTCTTCTTTGGAGAAATGTCGTTTTAGATCTCTTGCCCATTTTTTGATTGAGTTGTTTGTTTTTTTGATATTGGGCTGTATGAGCTGTTTGTGTATTTTGGAAATTAATACTTTGTCAGTCACATCATTTGCAAATATTTTCTCCCATTCTGTGGGTTGTCTTTTAATTTTGTTTATGGTTTCCTTTGCTGTGGAAAAGGTTTTAAGTTTCATTAGGCCCCATTTGTTTATTTTTGTTTTTATTTTCATTACTCTAGAAGGTGGATCCAAAAAGATATTGCTGAGGTTTATGTCAGAGTGTTCTGCCTTTGTTTTCCTCTAGGAGTTTTATAGTATCTAGTCTTACATTTAGGTATTTAATCCATTTTCAGTTTATTTTTGTATATGGTGTTAGATAATGTGCTAATTTCATTCTATTACATGTAGCTGCTGTCCAGTTTTCCCAGCACCACTTATTGAAGAGATTGTCTTCTCTGCATTGTATATTCTTGCTTCCTTTGTCATAGATTAATTGACCATATGTGCGTGGGTTTATTTCTGGGCTATCTATCCTGTTACATTGATCTATATGTCTGTTTTTGTGCCAGTACCATACTGTTTTGATTATTGTAGTTTTGTAGTATAGTCTGAAGTCAGGGAGCCTCATTCCTCTAGCTCTGTTTTTCTTTCTCTAGATTGCTTTGACTATTTGGGGCCTTTTGTGTTTCCATAGAAATTTTAAGATTTTTTTGTTCTAGTTCTCTGAAAAATGCCATTGGTAATTTGATAGGGGTTGCATTGAATCTGTAGATTGCCTTGGGTAGGATGATCAGTTTAACAATATTGATTCTTCCAATCCAAGAACCCAGTATATCTTTCCATCTGTTTGTGTTGTCTTCAGTCTCTTTCATCAGTGTCTTATAGATATTGAAGTACAGGTTTTTTGCCTCGTTAGGTAGGTTTATTCCTAAGTATTTTATTCCTTTTGATGAGACAGTAAATGGGATTGTTTTCTTAACTTCTCTTTCTGATAGTTCATTATTAGTGTATAGAAATGCAACAGATTTCTGTATATTAATTTTGAATCCAGCAGCTTTACCAAATTCAATGATGAGCTCTAGTAGTTTTCTGGTAGCGTCTTTAGGAGGTTATATGTATAGCATCATGTCATATGCAAACAGTGACTGTTTTACTTCTCCTTTTCCAGTTTGGATTCCTTTTATTTCTTTGTCTTCTCTGATTGCTTTGGTTAGGACTTCCAAAACTATATTGAATAAAAGTGGCATGAGTGGACATCCTTGTCTTGTTCCTGATCTTAGAGGAAATGCTTTCAGCTTTTCACTATTGAGTATGATGTTAGCTGTGGGTTTGTCATATATGGCCTTTATTATGTTGAGGTATGTTCCCTCTATAACCACTTTCTGAAGAGTTTTTATTAAATGCATGTTGAGTTTTATCAAAAGCTTTTTTCTGCATCTATTGAGATGATTTTTTTCTATTGATAGTGTTTTATTGAGGATTTTTGCATCAATGTTCATAAGAGTTATTCTCTAGTTTTCTTGTGGTGTCTTTTTTCTGATTTTGGTATCAGGGTAATGCTGCCCTCATAGAATGAGCTGGAGAGTGTTCCTTTCTCTTCATTTTTTGGGAAAGGTTTGAAAGGGATTGGTGTTAATTCTTTCTTAAATGTTTGGTAGAATTCACTGATGAAGCCACCAGGTCCAGGATTTTTCTTAGCCAGGAGATTTTTGATTGCTGATTCAATCTCCTTAGTAGTTATGTATGTTCACATTTTGTATCTCTTCATCATTTGGTCTTGGTAGGTTTTGTGTTTCTAGAAATTTGTCTGTTTCATCTAGGTTATCCAATTTGTTGGTATACAATTGCTCATAGTACTCCTTCATAATCTTTTAAAAATATTTCTATAGAATTGGTAGTAATGTCCCACTTTCATTTCTTTTACTTACTTATTTATTTATTTATTTTAATTTATTTATTCGTTTATTTTTTTTGGCTGCATTGGGTCTTCCTTGGTGCATGTGAGCTTTCTCTAGTTGCAGCGAGCAGGGGCTGCTCCTCATTGCAGTGTGTGGGCTTCTCATTGTGGTGGCTTCTCGTTGTGGAGCATGGGCTCTAGGCACGTGGGCTTCAGTAGTTGTGACACATGGGCTCAGTAGTTGTGGCATGCGGGCTCAGTAGTTGTGGCATGTAGGCTCTAGAGTGCAGGCTCAGTAGTTGTGGCACACGGGCTTAGTTGCTCCGCGGTATGTGAGATCCTCCCAGACCAGGGATCGAACCTGTGTCCCCTGCATTGGCAGGCAGATTCTTAACCACTGTGCCACCAGGGAAATCCCCCACTTTCATTTCTGATTTTAATTAATTTGAGTCTTTTTTTCTTAGTTTTTCTAGCTAAAGGTTTGTCAATTTTGTTTTGCTTCTTGAATAACTAACTTCTGTGGGTTTTTAAATTTTTTTTCTGTTAGTTTTCTAGTCTTTATTTCACTTATCTCTGTTCTCATCTTTATTATCCCCTTCCTTCTGATATCTTTGAGTTTGGTTCTTATTTTTCTAGTTCTGTAACTGGTTAAGTTAGGTTGTTAATTTGAGATTTTTTCTGTTTTTTTAATGTAATCTTTTTTTAACTCCGAATTTCCCCTTCAGTGCTGCTTTCACTGTGTCCTATAAGTTTTGGTATGTTGTGATTTCATTTTCATTCATCCCTAAGTATTTCCTAAAGCCCCTTGTATTTTTTTCTTTGATCCATTGTAGTTTATT
>NW_026871780.1:0-43917 GCF_028564815.1 Eubalaena glacialis | reverse complement strand
CACCTGAGGAATGCAGCCAAGTGTTTCCCTCTCTCGATTCAATGACCCTGCCCTGCGGCCTTTCCTTGACAGGACGTCAAGGTCCAAGTGTGCTGTGTACGACATTGCTTGTTGCAGCCACCAGGGTATTGCAACGTGCTCTGGGAACTTCGAGCTCTGCCGGAGCTCTGTGTGCCCACCAGCGGAATTGTATGTGCGATTGGGTACGGATCTAACACGCCCGTGATCTCAGTCAGGTGCAGGGCAAGATCTTTCAGACGGCAGAGTGAAACCTGCATTTCACCCTAAGTTTGCGGGCACTTGTTTCTCCCCCTAAGACTCGACTACCCTTCAGGGATATTTCTCTGAGGGGAAGATGTATGTGAAGGGGTGAGGGTGGTGCATCAAGCGTCGTGATTAACACTCCTGTCATTTGGCTCTTTCAGTTCATTGAGAGCGCCGCTCGAGCACCGTGTGCCAAAGGCAACGTGGAAGCCCAGGCGCTGCTGCAGGAAGGAAATCCTCGTTCCTCACAGAATTTATATATCCGTTTCCCACGAGCTGGATCAACAAAGCCTCACAGCCTCTGCCCAGGCAAAGTACGGAACGTGTCCCTGGGGGCAGGAGGAAACGGCTCTTCCATTTTGGGTAGACTTGCACACAAGCCGGTCTCAAGTTCCATGGGCAAGCTTCTCTGTTGTCATCTACAAATAAGTGGGAAAGCCAGTAGAGGACCTGCACCGCTTGTCTCTTCCTCATCAGAGTATGTATGCATTTGCCACAGGCAAGGTGCAAGTACAGAGTGCTGCGTACTGTGCCTGCAATGTCAGCCAGCTAACCTTCTCCAGCACTGAGTGCTTTCTTCCTCTGCCCATTCACACAACGCGCTTGACCAAGGACTCTGATGTGTTCCTGGAAATGGACTTGACCGGACAGGAAACAGAGCCTATTCGTCCCTCTTAGAATGGGAAGTTTCCCCCGGTATCCTGAGAAACACTTTGAATGGAGCCACCCGCACCATGTTTGTCTCACAGGGTTGAGGACTCTGAAGGAAAGGTAGACTTTTGCCTTTGACACACGGAGGGGTGCGTTTCGTAAACATGGAGAGCTGATATTTCCATTTGCTGTCAGAACTTGACTGCCACCACAGCCGCTGACGAATGTGATCGCAAGGGCTTGCAGACGGCCACTCGCAGCAGGTTTCTCCCTGAAAGCCCATTAGGGAAGCGTTCCTCACCTTCAGAAGCAACGACTACACGCTCTAATGTATCTCGCAGCGAAGACATATTTGAAGTCTAGTGCAGCACTACATTGTTGAAGAGATCAGGAATACTTTGGGCTCTCCGCTGAGGTGTTTGCAAGAAGTGCAAAACCTCTGCGTGCCGAAGGAGAGAAGGCCGGAGGGCTTGACACACTGCTGTGAATTCCTGCTGCCCATCGTAAACGGAATGTGTCGCCCTAAGCTCTGTACTCGCCGAGGTGTGTCAGAGAAGGCCAGTAAGGGCCGGAAGAGGTTGAGAGGGCTAGAGCCCGAGGAGTGTCGGCGAGAGCCCTAAAATCAGCCTACCATGAGCTTCACGGAACGCTGCGTGATGCTCTCTGCGCCAAAGCCATCAAGGGAGTAAGCTGTTCAGACGGCCTGCCAAGGCTGAGTTGTGCCCAGTCAAACTTCCTCTCTCCCATTTACAGGAAGGTATCTCTGGGAACACTGTCCTTGACGTGTATGTATGGCTGGCAGGGGACTGAAACAGGGCGTGAGTTCTCTCCCATGCGTGCTAACAAGCGTGCTGGGATAGGCGGTGTTTCCTCCGTCCTAGCCTGGCAATGGCCACAGCCTGCAAGCAAAGGCCTTCCCGTCCCGCCTACAACGAAGAGCTTCCCAAAGGGAACCTGAGCTTTTCAGCCGGCACAGTTTGACCTGTGTCTCACCTGAGGAATGCAGCCAAGTGTTTCCCTCTCTCGATTCAATGACCCTGCCCTGCGGCCTTTCCTTGACAGGACGTCAAGGTCCAAGTGTGCTGTGTACGACATTGCTTGTTGCAGCCACCAGGAGTATTGCACGTGCTCTGGGAACTTCGAGCTCTGCCGGAGCTCTGTGTGCCCACCAGCGGAATTGTATGTGCGATTGGGTACGGATCTAACACGCCGTGATCTCAGTCAGGTGCAGGGCAAGATCTTTCAGACGGCAGAGTGAAACCTGCATTTCACCCTAAGTTTGCGGGCACTTGTTTCTCCCCCTAAGACTCGACTACCCTTCAGGGATATTTCTCTGAGGGGAAGATGTATGTGAAGGGTGAGGGTGGTGCATCAAGCGTCGTGATTAACACTCCTGTCATTTGGCTCTTTCCAGTTCATTGAGAGCGCCGCTCGAGCACCGTGTGCCAAAGGCAACGTGGAAGCCCAGGCGCTGCTGCAGGGAAGGAAATCCTCGTTCCTCACAGAATTTATATATCCGTTTCCCACGAGCTGGATCAACAAAGCCTCACAGCCTCTGCCCAGGCAAAGTACGGAACGTGTCCCTGGGGGCAGGAGGAAACGGCTCTTCCATTTTGGGTAGACTTGCACACAAGCCGGTCTCAAGTTCCATGGGCAAGCTTCTCTGTTGTCATCTACAAATAAGTGGGAAAGCCAGTAGAGGACCTGCACCGCTTGTCTCTTCCTCATCAGAGTATGTATGCATTTGCCACAGGCAAGGTGCAAGTACAGAGTGCTGCGTACTGTGCCTGCAATGTCAGCCAGCTAACCTTCTCCAGCACTGAGTGCTTTTCTTCCTCTGCCCATTCACACAACGCGCTTGACCAAGGACTCTGATGTGTTCCTGGAAATGGACTTGACCGGACAGGAAACAGAGCCTATTCGTCCCTCTTAGAATGGGAAGTTTCCCCCGGTATCCTGAGAAACACTTTGAATGGAGCCACCCGCACCATGTTTGTCTCACAGGGTTGAGGACTCTGAAGGAAAGGTAGACTTTTGCCTTTGACACACGGAGGGGTGCGTTTCGTAAACATGGAGAGCTGATATTTCCATTTGCTGTCAGAACTTGACTGCCACCACAGCCGCTGACGAATGTGATCGCAAGGGCTTGCAGACGGCCACTCGCAGCAGGTTTCTCCCTGAAAGCCCATTAGGGAAGCGTTCCTCACCTTCAGAAGCAACGACTACACGCTCTAATGTATCTCGCAGCGAAGACATATTTGAAGTCTAGTGCAGCACTACATTGTTGAAGAGATCAGGAATACTTTGGGCTCTCCGCTGAGGTGTTTGCAAGAAGTGCAAAACCTCTGCGTGCCGAAGGAGAGAAGGCCGGAGGGCTTGACACACTGCTGTGAATTCCTGCTGCCCCATCGTAAACGGAATGTGTCGCCCTAAGCTCTGTACTCGCCGAGGTGTGTCAGAGAAGGCCAGTAAGGGCCGGAAGAGGTTGAGAGGGCTAGAGCCCGAGGAGTGTCGGCGAGAGCCCTAAAATCAGCCTACCATGAGCTTCACGGAACGCTGCGTGATGCTCTCTGCGCCAAAGCCATCAAGGGAGTAAGCTGTTCAGACGGCCTGCCAAGGCTGAGTTGTGCCCAGTCAAACTTCCTCTCTCCCATTTACAGGAAGGTATCTCTGGGAACACTGTCCTTGACGTGTATGTATGGCTGGCAGGGGACTGAAACAGGGCGTGAGTTCTCTCCCATGCGTGCTAACAAGCGTGCTGGGATAGGCGGTGTTTCCTCCGTCCTAGCCTGGCAATGGCCACAGCCTGCAAGCAAAGGCCTTCCCGTCCCGCCTACAACGAAGAGCTTCCCAAAGGGAACCTGAGCTTTTCAGCCGGCACAGTTTGACCTGTGTCTCACCTGAGGAATGCAGCCAAGTGTTTCCCTCTCTCGATTCAATGACCCTGCCCTGCGGCCTTTCCTTGACAGGACGTCAAGGTCCAAGTGTGCTGTGTACGACATTGCTTGTTGCAGCCACCAGGAGTATTGCACGTGCTCTGGGAACTTCGAGCTCTGCCGGAGCTCTGTGTGCCCACCAGCGGAATTGTATGTGCGATTGGGTACGGATCTAACACGCCGTGATCTCAGTCAGGTGCAGGGCAAGATCTTTCAGACGGCAGAGTGAAACCTGCATTTCACCCTAAGTTTGCGGGCACTTGTTTCTCCCCTAAGACTCGACTACCCTTCAGGGATATTTCTCTGAGGGGAAGATGTATGTGAAGGGTGAGGGTGGTGCATCAAGCGTCGTGATTAACACTCCTGTCATTTGGCTCTTTCCAGTTCATTGAGAGCGCCGCTCGAGCACCGTGTGCCAAAGGCAACGTGGAAGCCCAGGCGCTGCTGCAGGGAAGGAAATCCTCGTTCCTCACAGAATTTATATATCCGTTTCCCACGAGCTGGATCAACAAAGCCTCACAGCCTCTGCCCAGGCAAAGTACGGAACGTGTCCCTGGGGGCAGGAGGAAACGGCTCTTCCATTTTGGGTAGACTTGCACACAAGCCGGTCTCAAGTTCCATGGGCAAGCTTCTCTGTTGTCATCTACAAATAAGTGGGAAAGCCAGTAGAGGACCTGCACCGCTTGTCTCTTCCTCATCAGAGTATGTATGCATTTGCCACAGGCAAGGTGCAAGTACAGAGTGCTGCGTACTGTGCCTGCAATGTCAGCCAGCTAACCTTCTCCAGCACTGAGTGCTTTCTTCCTCTGCCCATTCACACAACGCGCTTGACCAAGGACTCTGATGTGTTCCTGGAAATGGACTTGACCGGACAGGAAACAGAGCCTATTCGTCCCTCTTAGAATGGGAAGTTTCCCCCGGTATCCTGAGAAACACTTTGAATGGAGCCACCCGCACCATGTTTGTCTCACAGGGTTGAGGACTCTGAAGGAAAGGTAGACTTTTGCCTTTGACACACGGAGGGGTGCGTTTCGTAAACATGGAGAGCTGATATTTCCATTTGCTGTCAGAACTTGACTGCCACCACAGCCGCTGACGAATGTGATCGCAAGGGCTTGCAGACGGCCACTCGCAGCAGGTTTCTCCCTGAAAGCCCATTAGGGAAGCGTTCCTCACCTTCAGAAGCAACGACTACACGCTCTAATGTATCTCGCAGCGAAGACATATTTGAAGTCTAGTGCAGCACTACATTGTTGAAGAGATCAGGAATACTTTGGGCTCTCCGCTGAGGTGTTTGCAAGAAGTGCAAAACCTCTGCGTGCCGAAGGAGAGAAGGCCGGAGGGCTTGACACACTGCTGTGAATTCCTGCTGCCCATCGTAAACGGAATGTGTCGCCCTAAGCTCTGTACTCGCCGAGGTGTGTCAGAGAAGGCCAGTAAGGGCCGGAAGAGGTTGAGAGGGCTAGAGCCCGAGGAGTGTCGGCGAGAGCCCTAAAATCAGCCTACCATGAGCTTCACGGAACGCTGCGTGATGCTCTCTGCGCCAAAGCCATCAAGGGAGTAAGCTGTTCAGACGGCCTGCCAAGGCTGAGTTGTGCCCAGTCAAACTTCCTCTCTCCCATTTACAGGAAGGTATCTCTGGGAACACTGTCCTTGACGTGTATGTATGGCTGGCAGGGGACTGAAACAGGGCGTGAGTTCTCTCCCATGCGTGCTAACAAGCGTGCTGGGATAGGCGGTGTTTCCTCCGTCCTAGCCTGGCAATGGCCACAGCCTGCAAGCAAAGGCCTTCCCGTCCCGCCTACAACGAAGAGCTTCCCAAAGGGAACCTGAGCTTTTCAGCCGGCACAGTTTGACCTGTGTCTCACCTGAGGAATGCAGCCAAGTGTTTCCCTCTCTCGATTCAATGACCCTGCCCTGCGGCCTTTCCTTGAAAGGACGTCAAGGTCCAAGTGTGCTGTGTACGACATTGCTTGTTGCAGCCACCAGGAGTATTGCACGTGCTCTGGGAACTTCGAGCTCTGCCGGAGCTCTGTGTGCCCACCAGCGGAATTGTATGTGCGATTGGGTACGGATCTAACACGCCGTGATCTCAGTCAGGTGCAGGGCAAGATCTTTCAGACGGCAGAGTGAAACCTGCATTTCACCCTAAGTTTGCGGGCACTTGTTTCTCCCCCTAAGACTCGACTACCCTTCAGGGATATTTCTCTGAGGGGAAGATGTATGTGAAGGGTGAGGGTGGTGCATCAAGCGTCGTGATTAACACTCCTGTCATTTGGCTCTTTCCAGTTCATTGAGAGCGCCGCTCGAGCACCGTGTGCCAAAGGCAACGTGGAAGCCCAGGCGCTGCTGCAGGGAAGGAAATCCTCGTTCCTCACAGAATTTATATATCCGTTTCCCACGAGCTGGATCAACAAAGCCTCACAGCCTCTGCCCAGGCAAAGTACGGAACGTGTCCCTGGGGGCAGGAGGAAACGGCTCTTCCATTTTGGGTAGACTTGCACACAAGCCGGTCTCAAGTTCCATGGGCAAGCTTCTCTGTTGTCATCTACAAATAAGTGGGAAAGCCAGTAGAGGACCTGCACCGCTTGTCTCTTCCTCATCAGAGTATGTATGCATTTGCCACAGGCAAGGTGCAAGTACAGAGTGCTGCGTACTGTGCCTGCAATGTCAGCCAGCTAACCTTCTCCAGCACTGAGTGCTTTCTTCCTCTGCCCATTCACACAACGCGCTTGACCAAGGACTCTGATGTGTTCCTGGAAATGGACTTGACCGGACAGGAAACAGAGCCTATTCGTCCCTCTTAGAATGGGAAGTTTCCCCCGGTATCCTGAGAAACACTTTGAATGGAGCCACCCGCACCATGTTTGTCTCACAGGGTTGAGGACTCTGAAGGAAAGGTAGACTTTTGCCTTTGACACACGGAGGGGTGCGTTTCGTAAACATGGAGAGCTGATATTTCCATTTGCTGTCAGAACTTGACTGCCACCACAGCCGCTGACGAATGTGATCGCAAGGGCTTGCAGACGGCCACTCGCAGCAGGTTTCTCCCTGAAAGCCCATTAGGGAAGCGTTCCTCACCTTCAGAAGCAACGACTACACGCTCTAATGTATCTCGCAGCGAAGACATATTTGAAGTCTAGTGCAGCACTACATTGTTGAAGAGATCAGGAATACTTTGGGCTCTCCGCTGAGGTGTTTGCAAGAAGTGCAAAACCTCTGCGTGCCGAAGGAGAGAAGGCCGGAGGGCTTGACACACTGCTGTGAATTCCTGCTGCCCATCGTAAACGGAATGTGTCGCCCTAAGCTCTGTACTCGCCGAGGTGTGTCAGAGAAGGCCAGTAAGGGCCGGAAGAGGTTGAGAGGGCTAGAGCCCGAGGAGTGTCGGCGAGAGCCCTAAAATCAGCCTACCATGAGCTTCACGGAACGCTGCGTGATGCTCTCTGCGCCAAAGCCATCAAGGGAGTAAGCTGTTCAGACGGCCTGCCAAGGCTGAGTTGTGCCCAGTCAAACTTCCTCTCTCCCATTTACAGGAAGGTATCTCTGGGAACACTGTCCTTGACGTGTATGTATGGCTGGCAGGGGACTGAAACAGGGCGTGAGTTCTCTCCCATGCGTGCTAACAAGCGTGCTGGGATAGGCGGTGTTTCCTCCGTCCTAGCCTGGCAATGGCCACAGCCTGCAAGCAAAGGCCTTCCCGTCCCGCCTACAACGAAGAGCTTCCCAAAGGGAACCTGAGCTTTTCAGCCGGCACAGTTTGACCTGTGTCTCACCTGAGGAATGCAGCCAAGTGTTTCCCTCTCTCGATTCAATGACCCTGCCCTGCGGCCTTTCCTTGAAAGGACGTCAAGGTCCAAGTGTGCTGTGTACGACATTGCTTGTTGCAGCCACCAGGAGTATTGCACGTGCTCTGGGAACTTCGAGCTCTGCCGGAGCTCTGTGTGCCCACCAGCGGAATTGTATGTGCGATTGGGTACGGATCTAACACGCCGTGATCTCAGTCAGGTGCAGGGCAAGATCTTTCAGACGGCAGAGTGAAACCTGCATTTCACCCTAAGTTTGCGGGCACTTGTTTCTCCCCCTAAGACTCGACTACCCTTCAGGGATATTTCTCTGAGGGGAAGATGTATGTGAAGGGTGAGGGTGGTGCATCAAGCGTCGTGATTAACACTCCTGTCATTTGGCTCTTTCCAGTTCATTGAGAGCGCCGCTCGAGCACCGTGTGCCAAAGGCAACGTGGAAGCACAGGCGCTGCTGCAGGGAAGGAAATCCTCGTTCCTCACAGAATTTATATATCCGTTTCCCACGAGCTGGATCAACAAAGCCTCACAGCCTCTGCCCAGGCAAAGTACGGAACGTGTCCCTGGGGGCAGGAGGAAACGGCTCTTCCATTTTGGGTAGACTTGCACACAAGCCGGTCTCAAGTTCCATGGGCAAGCTTCTCTGTTGTCATCTACAAATAAGTGGGAAAGCCAGTAGAGGACCTGCACCGCTTGTCTCTTCCTCATCAGAGTATGTATGCATTTGCCACAGGCAAGGTGCAAGTACAGAGTGCTGCGTACTGTGCCTGCAATGTCAGCCAGCTAACCTTCTCCAGCACTGAGTGCTTTCTTCCTCTGCCCATTCACACAACGCGCTTGACCAAGGACTCTGATGTGTTCCTGGAAATGGACTTGACCGGACAGGAAACAGAGCCTATTCGTCCCTCTTAGAATGGGAAGTTTCCCCCGGTATCCTGAGAAACACTTTGAATGGAGCCACCCGCACCATGTTTGTCTCACAGGGTTGAGGACTCTGAAGGAAAGGTAGACTTTTGCCTTTGACACACGGAGGGGTGCGTTTCGTAAACATGGAGAGCTGATATTTCCATTTGCTGTCAGAACTTGACTGCCACCACAGCCGCTGACGAATGTGATCGCAAGGGCTTGCAGACGGCCACTCGCAGCAGGTTTCTCCCTGAAAGCCCATTAGGGAAGCGTTCCTCACCTTCAGAAGCAACGACTACACGCTCTAATGTATCTCGCAGCGAAGACATATTTGAAGTCTAGTGCAGCACTACATTGTTGAAGAGATCAGGAATACTTTGGGCTCTCCGCTGAGGTGTTTGCAAGAAGTGCAAAACCTCTGCGTGCCGAAGGAGAGAAGGCCGGAGGGCTTGACACACTGCTGTGAATTCCTGCTGCCCATCGTAAACGGAATGTGTCGCCCTAAGCTCTGTACTCGCCGAGGTGTGTCAGAGAAGGCCAGTAAGGGCCGGAAGAGGTTGAGAGGGCTAGAGCCCGAGGAGTGTCGGCGAGAGCCCTAAAATCAGCCTACCATGAGCTTCACGGAACGCTGCGTGATGCTCTCTGCGCCAAAGCCATCAAGGGAGTAAGCTGTTCAGACGGCCTGCCAAGGCTGAGTTGTGCCCAGTCAAACTTCCTCTCTCCCATTTACAGGAAGGTATCTCTGGGAACACTGTCCTTGACGTGTATGTATGGCTGGCAGGGGACTGAAACAGGGCGTGAGTTCTCTCCCATGCGTGCTAACAAGCGTGCTGGGATAGGCGGTGTTTCCTCCGTCCTAGCCTGGCAATGGCCACAGCCTGCAAGCAAAGGCCTTCCCGTCCCGCCTACAACGAAGAGCTTCCCAAAGGGAACCTGAGCTTTTCAGCCGGCACAGTTTGACCTGTGTCTCACCTGAGGAATGCAGCCAAGTGTTTCCCTCTCTCGATTCAATGACCCTGCCCTGCGGCCTTTCCTTGAAAGGACGTCAAGGTCCAAGTGTGCTGTGTACGACATTGCTTGTTGCAGCCACCAGGAGTATTGCACGTGCTCTGGGAACTTCGAGCTCTGCCGGAGCTCTGTGTGCCCACCAGCGGAATTGTATGTGCGATTGGGTACGGATCTAACACGCCGTGATCTCAGTCAGGTGCAGGGCAAGATCTTTCAGACGGCAGAGTGAAACCTGCATTTCACCCTAAGTTTGCGGGCACTTGTTTCTCCCCCTAAGACTCGACTACCCTTCAGGGATATTTCTCTGAGGGGAAGATGTATGTGAAGGGTGAGGGTGGTGCATCAAGCGTCGTGATTAACACTCCTGTCATTTGGCTCTTTCCAGTTCATTGAGAGCGCCGCTCGAGCACCGTGTGCCAAAGGCAACGTGGAAGCCCAGGCGCTGCTGCAGGGAAGGAAATCCTCGTTCCTCACAGAATTTATATATCCGTTTCCCACGAGCTGGATCAACAAAGCCTCACAGCCTCTGCCCAGGCAAAGTACGGAACGTGTCCCTGGGGGCAGGAGGAAACGGCTCTTCCATTTTGGGTAGACTTGCACACAAGCCGGTCTCAAGTTCCATGGGCAAGCTTCTCTGTTGTCATCTACAAATAAGTGGGAAAGCCAGTAGAGGACCTGCACCGCTTGTCTCTTCCTCATCAGAGTATGTATGCATTTGCCACAGGCAAGGTGCAAGTACAGAGTGCTGCGTACTGTGCCTGCAATGTCAGCCAGCTAACCTTCTCCAGCACTGAGTGCTTTCTTCCTCTGCCCATTCACACAACGCGCTTGACCAAGGACTCTGATGTGTTCCTGGAAATGGACTTGACCGGACAGGAAACAGAGCCTATTCGTCCCTCTTAGAATGGGAAGTTTCCCCCGGTATCCTGAGAAACACTTTGAATGGAGCCACCCGCACCATGTTTGTCTCACAGGGTTGAGGACTCTGAAGGAAAGGTAGACTTTTGCCTTTGACACACGGAGGGGTGCGTTTCGTAAACATGGAGAGCTGATATTTCCATTTGCTGTCAGAACTTGACTGCCACCACAGCCGCTGACGAATGTGATCGCAAGGGCTTGCAGACGGCCACTCGCAGCAGGTTTCTCCCTGAAAGCCCATTAGGGAAGCGTTCCTCACCTTCAGAAGCAACGACTACACGCTCTAATGTATCTCGCAGCGAAGACATATTTGAAGTCTAGTGCAGCACTACATTGTTGAAGAGATCAGGAATACTTTGGGCTCTCCGCTGAGGTGTTTGCAAGAAGTGCAAAACCTCTGCGTGCCGAAGGAGAGAAGGCCGGAGGGCTTGACACACTGCTGTGAATTCCTGCTGCCCATCGTAAACGGAATGTGTCGCCCTAAGCTCTGTACTCGCCGAGGTGTGTCAGAGAAGGCCAGTAAGGGCCGGAAGAGGTTGAGAGGGCTAGAGCCCGAGGAGTGTCGGCGAGAGCCCTAAAATCAGCCTACCATGAGCTTCACGGAACGCTGCGTGATGCTCTCTGCGCCAAAGCCATCAAGGGAGTAAGCTGTTCAGACGGCCTGCCAAGGCTGAGTTGTGCCCAGTCAAACTTCCTCTCTCCCATTTACAGGAAGGTATCTCTGGGAACACTGTCCTTGACGTGTATGTATGGCTGGCAGGGGACTGAAACAGGGCGTGAGTTCTCTCCCATGCGTGCTAACAAGCGTGCTGGGATAGGCGGTGTTTCCTCCGTCCTAGCCTGGCAATGGCCACAGCCTGCAAGCAAAGGCCTTCCCGTCCCGCCTACAACGAAGAGCTTCCCAAAGGGAACCTGAGCTTTTCAGCCGGCACAGTTTGACCTGTGTCTCACCTGAGGAATGCAGCCAAGTGTTTCCCTCTCTCGATTCAATGACCCTGCCCTGCGGCCTTTCCTTGAAAGGACGTCAAGGTCCAAGTGTGCTGTGTACGACATTGCTTGTTGCAGCCACCAGGAGTATTGCACGTGCTCTGGGAACTTCGAGCTCTGCCGGAGCTCTGTGTGCCCACCAGCGGAATTGTATGTGCGATTGGGTACGGATCTAACACGCCGTGATCTCAGTCAGGTGCAGGGCAAGATCTTTCAGACGGCAGAGTGAAACCTGCATTTCACCCTAAGTTTGCGGGCACTTGTTTCTCCCCCTAAGACTCGACTACCCTTCAGGGATATTTCTCTGAGGGGAAGATGTATGTGAAGGGTGAGGGTGGTGCATCAAGCGTCGTGATTAACACTCCTGTCATTTGGCTCTTTCCAGTTCATTGAGAGCGCCGCTCGAGCACCGTGTGCCAAAGGCAACGTGGAAGCCCAGGCGCTGCTGCAGGGAAGGAAATCCTCGTTCCTCACAGAATTTATATATCCGTTTCCCACGAGCTGGATCAACAAAGCCTCACAGCCTCTGCCCAGGCAAAGTACGGAACGTGTCCCTGGGGGCAGGAGGAAACGGCTCTTCCATTTTGGGTAGACTTGCACACAAGCCGGTCTCAAGTTCCATGGGCAAGCTTCTCTGTTGTCATCTACAAATAAGTGGGAAAGCCAGTAGAGGACCTGCACCGCTTGTCTCTTCCTCATCAGAGTATGTATGCATTTGCCACAGGCAAGGTGCAAGTACAGAGTGCTGCGTACTGTGCCTGCAATGTCAGCCAGCTAACCTTCTCCAGCACTGAGTGCTTTCTTCCTCTGCCCATTCACACAACGCGCTTGACCAAGGACTCTGATGTGTTCCTGGAAATGGACTTGACCGGACAGGAAACAGAGCCTATTCGTCCCTCTTAGAATGGGAAGTTTCCCCCGGTATCCTGAGAAACACTTTGAATGGAGCCACCCGCACCATGTTTGTCTCACAGGGTTGAGGACTCTGAAGGAAAGGTAGACTTTTGCCTTTGACACACGGAGGGGTGCGTTTCGTAAACATGGAGAGCTGATATTTCCATTTGCTGTCAGAACTTGACTGCCACCACAGCCGCTGACGAATGTGATCGCAAGGGCTTGCAGACGGCCACTCGCAGCAGGTTTCTCCCTGAAAGCCCATTAGGGAAGCGTTCCTCACCTTCAGAAGCAACGACTACACGCTCTAATGTATCTCGCAGCGAAGACATATTTGAAGTCTAGTGCAGCACTACATTGTTGAAGAGATCAGGAATACTTTGGGCTCTCCGCTGAGGTGTTTGCAAGAAGTGCAAAACCTCTGCGTGCCGAAGGAGAGAAGGCCGGAGGGCTTGACACACTGCTGTGAATTCCTGCTGCCCATCGTAAACGGAATGTGTCGCCCTAAGCTCTGTACTCGCCGAGGTGTGTCAGAGAAGGCCAGTAAGGGCCGGAAGAGGTTGAGAGGGCTAGAGCCCGAGGAGTGTCGGCGAGAGCCCTAAAATCAGCCTACCATGAGCTTCACGGAACGCTGCGTGATGCTCTCTGCGCCAAAGCCATCAAGGGAGTAAGCTGTTCAGACGGCCTGCCAAGGCTGAGTTGTGCCCAGTCAAACTTCCTCTCTCCCATTTACAGGAAGGTATCTCTGGGAACACTGTCCTTGACGTGTATGTATGGCTGGCAGGGGACTGAAACAGGGCGTGAGTTCTCTCCCATGCGTGCTAACAAGCGTGCTGGGATAGGCGGTGTTTCCTCCGTCCTAGCCTGGCAATGGCCACAGCCTGCAAGCAAAGGCCTTCCCGTCCCGCCTACAACGAAGAGCTTCCCAAAGGGAACCTGAGCTTTTCAGCCGGCACAGTTTGACCTGTGTCTCACCTGAGGAATGCAGCCAAGTGTTTCCCTCTCTCGATTCAATGACCCTGCCCTGCGGCCTTTCCTTGAAAGGACGTCAAGGTCCAAGTGTGCTGTGTACGACATTGCTTGTTGCAGCCACCAGGAGTATTGCACGTGCTCTGGGAACTTCGAGCTCTGCCGGAGCTCTGTGTGCCCACCAGCGGAATTGTATGTGCGATTGGGTACGGATCTAACACGCCGTGATCTCAGTCAGGTGCAGGGCAAGATCTTTCAGACGGCAGAGTGAAACCTGCATTTCACCCTAAGTTTGCGGGCACTTGTTTCTCCCCCTAAGACTCGACTACCCTTCAGGGATATTTCTCTGAGGGGAAGATGTATGTGAAGGGTGAGGGTGGTGCATCAAGCGTCGTGATTAACACTCCTGTCATTTGGCTCTTTCCAGTTCATTGAGAGCGCCGCTCGAGCACCGTGTGCCAAAGGCAACGTGGAAGCCCAGGCGCTGCTGCAGGGAAGGAAATCCTCGTTCCTCACAGAATTTATATATCCGTTTCCCACGAGCTGGATCAACAAAGCCTCACAGCCTCTGCCCAGGCAAAGTACGGAACGTGTCCCTGGGGGCAGGAGGAAACGGCTCTTCCATTTTGGGTAGACTTGCACACAAGCCGGTCTCAAGTTCCATGGGCAAGCTTCTCTGTTGTCATCTACAAATAAGTGGGAAAGCCAGTAGAGGACCTGCACCGCTTGTCTCTTCCTCATCAGAGTATGTATGCATTTGCCACAGGCAAGGTGCAAGTACAGAGTGCTGCGTACTGTGCCTGCAATGTCAGCCAGCTAACCTTCTCCAGCACTGAGTGCTTTCTTCCTCTGCCCATTCACACAACGCGCTTGACCAAGGACTCTGATGTGTTCCTGGAAATGGACTTGACCGGACAGGAAACAGAGCCTATTCGTCCCTCTTAGAATGGGAAGTTTCCCCCGGTATCCTGAGAAACACTTTGAATGGAGCCACCCGCACCATGTTTGTCTCACAGGGTTGAGGACTCTGAAGGAAAGGTAGACTTTTGCCTTTGACACACGGAGGGGTGCGTTTCGTAAACATGGAGAGCTGATATTTCCATTTGCTGTCAGAACTTGACTGCCACCACAGCCGCTGACGAATGTGATCGCAAGGGCTTGCAGACGGCCACTCGCAGCAGGTTTCTCCCTGAAAGCCCATTAGGGAAGCGTTCCTCACCTTCAGAAGCAACGACTACACGCTCTAATGTATCTCGCAGCGAAGACATATTTGAAGTCTAGTGCAGCACTACATTGTTGAAGAGATCAGGAATACTTTGGGCTCTCCGCTGAGGTGTTTGCAAGAAGTGCAAAACCTCTGCGTGCCGAAGGAGAGAAGGCCGGAGGGCTTGACACACTGCTGTGAATTCCTGCTGCCCATCGTAAACGGAATGTGTCGCCCTAAGCTCTGTACTCGCCGAGGTGTGTCAGAGAAGGCCAGTAAGGGCCGGAAGAGGTTGAGAGGGCTAGAGCCCGAGGAGTGTCGGCGAGAGCCCTAAAATCAGCCTACCATGAGCTTCACGGAACGCTGCGTGATGCTCTCTGCGCCAAAGCCATCAAGGGAGTAAGCTGTTCAGACGGCCTGCCAAGGCTGAGTTGTGCCCAGTCAAACTTCCTCTCTCCCATTTACAGGAAGGTATCTCTGGGAACACTGTCCTTGACGTGTATGTATGGCTGGCAGGGGACTGAAACAGGGCGTGAGTTCTCTCCCATGCGTGCTAACAAGCGTGCTGGGATAGGCGGTGTTTCCTCCGTCCTAGCCTGGCAATGGCCACAGCCTGCAAGCAAAGGCCTTCCCGTCCCGCCTACAACGAAGAGCTTCCCAAAGGGAACCTGAGCTTTTCAGCCGGCACAGTTTGACCTGTGTCTCACCTGAGGAATGCAGCCAAGTGTTTCCCTCTCTCGATTCAATGACCCTGCCCTGCGGCCTTTCCTTGAAAGGACGTCAAGGTCCAAGTGTGCTGTGTACGACATTGCTTGTTGCAGCCACCAGGAGTATTGCACGTGCTCTGGGAACTTCGAGCTCTGCCGGAGCTCTGTGTGCCCACCAGCGGAATTGTATGTGCGACTGGGTACGGATCTAACACGCCGTGATCTCAGTCAGGTGCAGGGCAAGATCTTTCAGACGGCAGAGTGAAACCTGCATTTCACCCTAAGTTTGCGGGCACTTGTTTCTCCCCCTAAGACTCGACTACCCTTCAGGGATATTTCTCTGAGGGGAAGATGTATGTGAAGGGTGAGGGTGGTGCATCAAGCGTCGTGATTAACATTCCTGTCATTTGGCTCTTTCCAGTTCATTGAGAGCGCCGCTCGAGCACCGTGTGCCAAAGGCAACGTGGAAGCCCAGGCGCTGCTGCAGGGAAGGAAATCCTCGTTCCTCACAGAATTTATATATCCGTTTCCCACGAGCTGGATCAACAAAGCCTCACAGCCTCTGCCCAGGCAAAGTACGGAACGTGTCCCTGGGGGCAGGAGGAAACGGCTCTTCCATTTTGGGTAGACTTGCACACAAGCCGGTCTCAAGTTCCATGGGCAAGCTTCTCTGTTGTCATCTACAAATAAGTGGGAAAGCCAGTAGAGGACCTGCACCGCTTGTCTCTTCCTCATCAGAGTATGTATGCATTTGCCACAGGCAAGGTGCAAGTACAGAGTGCTGCGTACTGTGCCTGCAATGTCAGCCAGCTAACCTTCTCCAGCACTGAGTGCTTTCTTCCTCTGCCCATTCACACAACGCGCTTGACCAAGGACTCTGATGTGTTCCTGGAAATGGACTTGACCGGACAGGAAACAGAGCCTATTCGTCCCTCTTAGAATGGGAAGTTTCCCCCGGTATCCTGAGAAACACTTTGAATGGAGCCACCCGCACCATGTTTGTCTCACAGGGTTGAGGACTCTGAAGGAAAGGTAGACTTTTGCCTTTGACACACGGAGGGGTGCGTTTCGTAAACATGGAGAGCTGATATTTCCATTTGCTGTCAGAACTTGACTGCCACCACAGCCGCTGACGAATGTGATCGCAAGGGCTTGCAGACGGCCACTCGCAGCAGGTTTCTCCCTGAAAGCCCATTAGGGAAGCGTTCCTCACCTTCAGAAGCAACGACTACACGCTCTAATGTATCTCGCAGCGAAGACATATTTGAAGTCTAGTGCAGCACTACATTGTTGAAGAGATCAGGAATACTTTGGGCTCTCCGCTGAGGTGTTTGCAAGAAGTGCAAAACCTCTGCGTGCCGAAGGAGAGAAGGCCGGAGGGCTTGACACACTGCTGTGAATTCCTGCTGCCCATCGTAAACGGAATGTGTCGCCCTAAGCTCTGTACTCGCCGAGGTGTGTCAGAGAAGGCCAGTAAGGGCCGGAAGAGGTTGAGAGGGCTAGAGCCCGAGGAGTGTCGGCGAGAGCCCTAAAATCAGCCTACCATGAGCTTCACGGAACGCTGCGTGATGCTCTCTGCGCCAAAGCCATCAAGGGAGTAAGCTGTTCAGACGGCCTGCCAAGGCTGAGTTGTGCCCAGTCAAACTTCCTCTCTCCCATTTACAGGAAGGTATCTCTGGGAACACTGTCCTTGACGTGTATGTATGGCTGGCAGGGGACTGAAACAGGGCGTGAGTTCTCTCCCATGCGTGCTAACAAGCGTGCTGGGATAGGCGGTGTTTCCTCCGTCCTAGCCTGGCAATGGCCACAGCCTGCAAGCAAAGGCCTTCCCGTCCCGCCTACAACGAAGAGCTTCCCAAAGGGAACCTGAGCTTTTCAGCCGGCACAGTTTGACCTGTGTCTCACCTGAGGAATGCAGCCAAGTGTTTCCCTCTCTCGATTCAATGACCCTGCCCTGCGGCCTTTCCTTGAAAGGACGTCAAGGTCCAAGTGTGCTGTGTACGACATTGCTTGTTGCAGCCACCAGGAGTATTGCACGTGCTCTGGGAACTTCGAGCTCTGCCGGAGCTCTGTGTGCCCACCAGCGGAATTGTATGTGCGATTGGGTACGGATCTAACACGCCGTGATCTCAGTCAGGTGCAGGGCAAGATCTTTCAGACGGCAGAGTGAAACCTGCATTTCACCCTAAGTTTGCGGGCACTTGTTTCTCCCCCTAAGACTCGACTACCCTTCAGGGATATTTCTCTGAGGGGAAGATGTATGTGAAGGGTGAGGGTGGTGCATCAAGCGTCGTGATTAACATTCCTGTCATTTGGCTCTTTCCAGTTCATTGAGAGCGCCGCTCGAGCACCGTGTGCCAAAGGCAACGTGGAAGCCCAGGCGCTGCTGCAGGGAAGGAAATCCTCGTTCCTCACAGAATTTATATATCCGTTTCCCACGAGCTGGATCAACAAAGCCTCACAGCCTCTGCCCAGGCAAAGTACGGAACGTGTCCCTGGGGGCAGGAGGAAACGGCTCTTCCATTTTGGGTAGACTTGCACACAAGCCGGTCTCAAGTTCCATGGGCAAGCTTCTCTGTTGTCATCTACAAATAAGTGGGAAAGCCAGTAGAGGACCTGCACCGCTTGTCTCTTCCTCATCAGAGTATGTATGCATTTGCCACAGGCAAGGTGCAAGTACAGAGTGCTGCGTACTGTGCCTGCAATGTCAGCCAGCTAACCTTCTCCAGCACTGAGTGCTTTCTTCCTCTGCCCATTCACACAACGCGCTTGACCAAGGACTCTGATGTGTTCCTGGAAATGGACTTGACCGGACAGGAAACAGAGCCTATTCGTCCCTCTTAGAATGGGAAGTTTCCCCCGGTATCCTGAGAAACACTTTGAATGGAGCCACCCGCACCATGTTTGTCTCACAGGGTTGAGGACTCTGAAGGAAAGGTAGACTTTTGCCTTTGACACACGGAGGGGTGCGTTTCGTAAACATGGAGAGCTGATATTTCCATTTGCTGTCAGAACTTGACTGCCACCACAGCCGCTGACGAATGTGATCGCAAGGGCTTGCAGACGGCCACTCGCAGCAGGTTTCTCCCTGAAAGCCCATTAGGGAAGCGTTCCTCACCTTCAGAAGCAACGACTACACGCTCTAATGTATCTCGCAGCGAAGACATATTTGAAGTCTAGTGCAGCACTACATTGTTGAAGAGATCAGGAATACTTTGGGCTCTCCGCTGAGGTGTTTGCAAGAAGTGCAAAACCTCTGCGTGCCGAAGGAGAGAAGGCCGGAGGGCTTGACACACTGCTGTGAATTCCTGCTGCCCATCGTAAACGGAATGTGTCGCCCTAAGCTCTGTACTCGCCGAGGTGTGTCAGAGAAGGCCAGTAAGGGCCGGAAGAGGTTGAGAGGGCTAGAGCCCGAGGAGTGTCGGCGAGAGCCCTAAAATCAGCCTACCATGAGCTTCACGGAACGCTGCGTGATGCTCTCTGCGCCAAAGCCATCAAGGAGTAAGCTGTTCAGACGGCCTGCCAAGGCTGAGTTGTGCCCAGTCAAACTTCCTCTCTCCCATTTACAGGAAGGTATCTCTGGGAACACTGTCCTTGACGTGTATGTATGGCTGGCAGGGGACTGAAACAGGGCGTGAGTTCTCTCCCATGCGTGCTAACAAGCGTGCTGGGATAGGCGGTGTTTCCTCCGTCCTAGCCTGGCAATGGCCACAGCCTGCAAGCAAAGGCCTTCCCGTCCCGCCTACAACGAAGAGCTTCCCAAAGGGAACCTGAGCTTTTCAGCCGGCACAGTTTGACCTGTGTCTCACCTGAGGAATGCAGCCAAGTGTTTCCCTCTCTCGATTCAATGACCCTGCCCTGCGGCCTTTCCTTGAAAGGACGTCAAGGTCCAAGTGTGCTGTGTACGACATTGCTTGTTGCAGCCACCAGGAGTATTGCACGTGCTCTGGGAACTTCGAGCTCTGCCGGAGCTCTGTGTGCCCACCAGCGGAATTGTATGTGCGATTGGGTACGGATCTAACACGCCGTGATCTCAGTCAGGTGCAGGGCAAGATCTTTCAGACGGCAGAGTGAAACCTGCATTTCACCCTAAGTTTGCGGGCACTTGTTTCTCCCCCTAAGACTCGACTACCCTTCAGGGATATTTCTCTGAGGGGAAGATGTATGTGAAGGGTGAGGGTGGTGCATCAAGCGTCGTGATTAACATTCCTGTCATTTGGCTCTTTCCAGTTCATTGAGAGCGCCGCTCGAGCACCGTGTGCCAAAGGCAACGTGGAAGCCCAGGCGCTGCTGCAGGGAAGGAAATCCTCGTTCCTCACAGAATTTATATATCCGTTTCCCACGAGCTGGATCAACAAAGCCTCACAGCCTCTGCCCAGGCAAAGTACGGAACGTGTCCCTGGGGGCAGGAGGAAACGGCTCTTCCATTTTGGGTAGACTTGCACACAAGCCGGTCTCAAGTTCCATGGGCAAGCTTCTCTGTTGTCATCTACAAATAAGTGGGAAAGCCAGTAGAGGACCTGCACCGCTTGTCTCTTCCTCATCAGAGTATGTATGCATTTGCCACAGGCAAGGTGCAAGTACAGAGTGCTGCGTACTGTGCCTGCAATGTCAGCCAGCTAACCTTCTCCAGCACTGAGTGCTTTCTTCCTCTGCCCATTCACACAACGCGCTTGACCAAGGACTCTGATGTGTTCCTGGAAATGGACTTGACCGGACAGGAAACAGAGCCTATTCGTCCCTCTTAGAATGGGAAGTTTCCCCCGGTATCCTGAGAAACACTTTGAATGGAGCCACCCGCACCATGTTTGTCTCACAGGGTTGAGGACTCTGAAGGAAAGGTAGACTTTTGCCTTTGACACACGGAGGGGTGCGTTTCGTAAACATGGAGAGCTGATATTTCCATTTGCTGTCAGAACTTGACTGCCACCACAGCCGCTGACGAATGTGATCGCAAGGGCTTGCAGACGGCCACTCGCAGCAGGTTTCTCCCTGAAAGCCCATTAGGGAAGCGTTCCTCACCTTCAGAAGCAACGACTACACGCTCTAATGTATCTCGCAGCGAAGACATATTTGAAGTCTAGTGCAGCACTACATTGTTGAAGAGATCAGGAATACTTTGGGCTCTCCGCTGAGGTGTTTGCAAGAAGTGCAAAACCTCTGCGTGCCGAAGGAGAGAAGGCCGGAGGGCTTGACACACTGCTGTGAATTCCTGCTGCCCATCGTAAACGGAATGTGTCGCCCTAAGCTCTGTACTCGCCGAGGTGTGTCAGAGAAGGCCAGTAAGGGCCGGAAGAGGTTGAGAGGGCTAGAGCCCGAGGAGTGTCGGCGAGAGCCCTAAAATCAGCCTACCATGAGCTTCACGGAACGCTGCGTGATGCTCTCTGCGCCAAAGCCATCAAGGGAGTAAGCTGTTCAGACGGCCTGCCAAGGCTGAGTTGTGCCCAGTCAAACTTCCTCTCTCCCATTTACAGGAAGGTATCTCTGGGAACACTGTCCTTGACGTGTATGTATGGCTGGCAGGGGACTGAAACAGGGCGTGAGTTCTCTCCCATGCGTGCTAACAAGCGTGCTGGGATAGGCGGTGTTTCCTCCGTCCTAGCCTGGCAATGGCCACAGCCTGCAAGCAAAGGCCTTCCCGTCCCGCCTACAACGAAGAGCTTCCCAAAGGGAACCTGAGCTTTTCAGCCGGCACAGTTTGACCTGTGTCTCACCTGAGGAATGCAGCCAAGTGTTTCCCTCTCTCGATTCAATGACCCTGCCCTGCGGCCTTTCCTTGAAAGGACGTCAAGGTCCAAGTGTGCTGTGTACGACATTGCTTGTTGCAGCCACCAGGAGTATTGCACGTGCTCTGGGAACTTCGAGCTCTGCCGGAGCTCTGTGTGCCCACCAGCGGAATTGTATGTGCGATTGGGTACGGATCTAACACGCCGTGATCTCAGTCAGGTGCAGGGCAAGATCTTTCAGACGGCAGAGTGAAACCTGCATTTCACCCTAAGTTTGCGGGCACTTGTTTCTCCCCCTAAGACTCGACTACCCTTCAGGGATATTTCTCTGAGGGGAAGATGTATGTGAAGGGTGAGGGTGGTGCATCAAGCGTCGTGATTAACATTCCTGTCATTTGGCTCTTTCCAGTTCATTGAGAGCGCCGCTCGAGCACCGTGTGCCAAAGGCAACGTGGAAGCCCAGGCGCTGCTGCAGGGAAGGAAATCCTCGTTCCTCACAGAATTTATATATCCGTTTCCCACGAGCTGGATCAACAAAGCCTCACAGCCTCTGCCCAGGCAAAGTACGGAACGTGTCCCTGGGGGCAGGAGGAAACGGCTCTTCCATTTTGGGTAGACTTGCACACAAGCCGGTCTCAAGTTCCATGGGCAAGCTTCTCTGTTGTCATCTACAAATAAGTGGGAAAGCCAGTAGAGGACCTGCACCGCTTGTCTCTTCCTCATCAGAGTATGTATGCATTTGCCACAGGCAAGGTGCAAGTACAGAGTGCTGCGTACTGTGCCTGCAATGTCAGCCAGCTAACCTTCTCCAGCACTGAGTGCTTTCTTCCTCTGCCCATTCACACAACGCGCTTGACCAAGGACTCTGATGTGTTCCTGGAAATGGACTTGACCGGACAGGAAACAGAGCCTATTCGTCCCTCTTAGAATGGGAAGTTTCCCCCGGTATCCTGAGAAACACTTTGAATGGAGCCACCCACAGCATGTTTGTCTCACAGGGTTGAGGACTCTGAAGGAAAGGTAGACTTTTGCCTTTGACACACGGAGGGGTGCGTTTCGTAAACATGGAGAGCTGATATTTCCATTTGCTGTCAGAACTTGACTGCCACCACAGCCGCTGACGAATGTGATCGCAAGGGCTTGCAGACGGCCACTCGCAGCAGGTTTCTCCCTGAAAGCCCATTAGGGAAGCGTTCCTCACCTTCAGAAGCAACGACTACACGCTCTAATGTATCTCGCAGCGAAGACATATTTGAAGTCTAGTGCAGCACTACATTGTTGAAGAGCTCAGGAATACTTTGGGCTCTCGGCTGAGGTGTTTGCAAGAAGTGCAAAACCTCTGCGTGCCGAAGGAGAGAAGGCCGGAGGGCTTGACACACTGCTGTGAATTCCTGCTGCCCATCGTAAACGGAATGCGTCGCCCTAAGCTCTGTACTCGCCGAGGTGTGTCAGAGAAGGCCAGTAAGGGCCGGAAGAGGTTGAGAGGGCTAGAGCCCGAGGAGTGTCGGCGAGAGCCCTAAAATCAGCCTACCATGAGCTTCACGGAACGCTGCGTGATGCTCTCTGCGCCAAAGCCATCAAGGGAGTAAGCTGTTCAGACGGCCTGCCAAGGCTGAGTTGTGCCCAGTCAAACTTCCTCTCTCCCATTTACAGGAAGGTATCTCTGGGAACACTGTCCTTGACGTGTATGTATGGCTGGCAGGGGACTGAAACAGGGCGTGAGTTCTCTCCCATGCGTGCTAACAAGCGTGCTGGGATAGGCGGTGTTTCCTCCGTCCTAGCCTGGCAATGGCCACAGCCTGCAAGCAAAGGCCTTCCCGTCCCGCCTACAACGAAGAGCTTCCCAAAGGGAACCTGAGCTTTTCAGCCGGCACAGTTTGACCTGTGTCTCACCTGAGGAATGCAGCCAAGTGTTTCCCTCTCTCGATTCAATGACCCTGCCCTGCGGCCTTTCCTTGAAAGGACGTCAAGGTCCAAGTGTGCTGTGTACGACATTGCTTGTTGCAGCCACCAGGAGTATTGCACGTGCTCTGGGAACTTCGAGCTCTGCCGGAGCTCTGTGTGCCCACCAGCGGAATTGTATGTGCGATTGGGTACGGATCTAACACGCCGTGATCTCAGTCAGGTGCAGGGCAAGATCTTTCAGACGGCAGAGTGAAACCTGCATTTCACCCTAAGTTTGCGGGCACTTGTTTCTCCCCCTAAGACTCGACTACCCTTCAGGGATATTTCTCTGAGGGGAAGATGTATGTGAAGGGTGAGGGTGGTGCATCAAGCGTCGTGATTAACATTCCTGTCATTTGGCTCTTTCCAGTTCATTGAGAGCGCCGCTCGAGCACCGTGTGCCAAAGGCAACGTGGAAGCCCAGGCGCTGCTGCAGGGAAGGAAATCCTCGTTCCTCACAGAATTTATATATCCGTTTCCCACGAGCTGGATCAACAAAGCCTCACAGCCTCTGCCCAGGCAAAGTACGGAACGTGTCCCTGGGGGCAGGAGGAAACGGCTCTTCCATTTTGGGTAGACTTGCACACAAGCCGGTCTCAAGTTCCATGGGCAAGCTTCTCTGTTGTCATCTACAAATAAGTGGGAAAGCCAGTAGAGGACCTGCACCGCTTGTCTCTTCCTCATCAGAGTATGTATGCATTTGCCACAGGCAAGGTGCAAGTACAGAGTGCTGCGTACTGTGCCTGCAATGTCAGCCAGCTAACCTTCTCCAGCACTGAGTGCTTTCTTCCTCTGCCCATTCACACAACGCGCTTGACCAAGGACTCTGATGTGTTCCTGGAAATGGACTTGACCGGACAGGAAACAGAGCCTATTCGTCCCTCTTAGAATGGGAAGTTTCCCCCGGTATCCTGAGAAACACTTTGAATGGAGCCACCCACAGCATGTTTGTCTCACAGGGTTGAGGACTCTGAAGGAAAGGTAGACTTTTGCCTTTGACACACGGAGGGGTGCGTTTCGTAAACATGGAGAGCTGATATTTCCATTTGCTGTCAGAACTTGACTGCCACCACAGCCGCTGACGAATGTGATCGCAAGGGCTTGCAGACGGCCACTCGCAGCAGGTTTCTCCCTGAAAGCCCATTAGGGAAGCGTTCCTCACCTTCAGAAGCAACGACTACACGCTCTAATGTATCTCGCAGCGAAGACATATTTGAAGTCTAGTGCAGCACTACATTGTTGAAGAGCTCAGGAATACTTTGGGCTCTCGGCTGAGGTGTTTGCAAGAAGTGCAAAACCTCTGCGTGCCGAAGGAGAGAAGGCCGGAGGGCTTGACACACTGCTGTGAATTCCTGCTGCCCATCGTAAACGGAATGCGTCGCCCTAAGCTCTGTACTCGCCGAGGTGTGTCAGAGAAGGCCAGTAAGGGCCGGAAGAGGTTGAGAGGGCTAGAGCCCGAGGAGTGTCGGCGAGAGCCCTAAAATCAGCCTACCATGAGCTTCACGGAACGCTGCGTGATGCTCTCTGCGCCAAAGCCATCAAGGGAGTAAGCTGTTCAGACGGCCTGCCAAGGCTGAGTTGTGCCCAGTCAAACTTCCTCTCTCCCATTTACAGGAAGGTATCTCTGGGAACACTGTCCTTGACGTGTATGTATGGCTGGCAGGGGACTGAAACAGGGCGTGAGTTCTCTCCCATGCGTGCTAACAAGCGTGCTGGGATAGGCGGTGTTTCCTCCGTCCTAGCCTGGCAATGGCCACAGCCTGCAAGCAAAGGCCTTCCCGTCCCGCCTACAACGAAGAGCTTCCCAAAGGGAACCTGAGCTTTTCAGCCGGCACAGTTTGACCTGTGTCTCACCTGAGGAATGCAGCCAAGTGTTTCCCTCTCTCGATTCAATGACCCTGCCCTGCGGCCTTTCCTTGAAAGGACGTCAAGGTCCAAGTGTGCTGTGTACGACATTGCTTGTTGCAGCCACCAGGAGTATTGCACGTGCTCTGGGAACTTCGAGCTCTGCCGGAGCTCTGTGTGCCCACCAGCGGAATTGTATGTGCGATTGGGTACGGATCTAACACGCCGTGATCTCAGTCAGGTGCAGGGCAAGATCTTTCAGACGGCAGAGTGAAACCTGCATTTCACCCTAAGTTTGCGGGCACTTGTTTCTCCCCCTAAGACTCGACTACCCTTCAGGGATATTTCTCTGAGGGGAAGATGTATGTGAAGGGTGAGGGTGGTGCATCAAGCGTCGTGATTAACATTCCTGTCATTTGGCTCTTTCCAGTTCATTGAGAGCGCCGCTCGAGCACCGTGTGCCAAAGGCAACGTGGAAGCCCAGGCGCTGCTGCAGGGAAGGAAATCCTCGTTCCTCACAGAATTTATATATCCGTTTCCCACGAGCTGGATCAACAAAGCCTCACAGCCTCTGCCCAGGCAAAGTACGGAACGTGTCCCTGGGGGCAGGAGGAAACGGCTCTTCCATTTTGGGTAGACTTGCACACAAGCCGGTCTCAAGTTCCATGGGCAAGCTTCTCTGTTGTCATCTACAAATAAGTGGGAAAGCCAGTAGAGGACCTGCACCGCTTGTCTCTTCCTCATCAGAGTATGTATGCATTTGCCACAGGCAAGGTGCAAGTACAGAGTGCTGCGTACTGTGCCTGCAATGTCAGCCAGCTAACCTTCTCCAGCACTGAGTGCTTTCTTCCTCTGCCCATTCACACAACGCGCTTGACCAAGGACTCTGATGTGTTCCTGGAAATGGACTTGACCGGACAGGAAACAGAGCCTATTCGTCCCTCTTAGAATGGGAAGTTTCCCCCGGTATCCTGAGAAACACTTTGAATGGAGCCACCCGCACCATGTTTGTCTCACAGGGTTGAGGACTCTGAAGGAAAGGTAGACTTTTGCCTTTGACACACGGAGGGGTGCGTTTCGTAAACATGGAGAGCTGATATTTCCATTTGCTGTCAGAACTTGACTGCCACCACAGCCGCTGACGAATGTGATCGCAAGGGCTTGCAGACGGCCACTCGCAGCAGGTTTCTCCCTGAAAGCCCATTAGGGAAGCGTTCCTCACCTTCAGAAGCAACGACTACACGCTCTAATGTATCTCGCAGCGAAGACATATTTGAAGTCTAGTGCAGCACTACATTGTTGAAGAGATCAGGAATACTTTGGGCTCTCCGCTGAGGTGTTTGCAAGAAGTGCAAAACCTCTGCGTGCCGAAGGAGAGAAGGCCGGAGGGCTTGACACACTGCTGTGAATTCCTGCTGCCCATCGTAAACGGAATGTGTCGCCCTAAGCTCTGTACTCGCCGAGGTGTGTCAGAGAAGGCCAGTAAGGGCCGGAAGAGGTTGAGAGGGCTAGAGCCCGAGGAGTGTCGGCGAGAGCCCTAAAATCAGCCTACCATGAGCTTCACGGAACGCTGCGTGATGCTCTCTGCGCCAAAGCCATCAAGGGAGTAAGCTGTTCAGACGGCCTGCCAAGGCTGAGTTGTGCCCAGTCAAACTTCCTCTCTCCCATTTACAGGAAGGTATCTCTGGGAACACTGTCCTTGACGTGTATGTATGGCTGGCAGGGGACTGAAACAGGGCGTGAGTTCTCTCCCATGCGTGCTAACAAGCGTGCTGGGATAGGCGGTGTTTCCTCCGTCCTAGCCTGGCAATGGCCACAGCCTGCAAGCAAAGGCCTTCCCGTCCCGCCTACAACGAAGAGCTTCCCAAAGGGAACCTGAGCTTTTCAGCCGGCACAGTTTGACCTGTGTCTCACCTGAGGAATGCAGCCAAGTGTTTCCCTCTCTCGATTCAATGACCCTGCCCTGCGGCCTTTCCTTGAAAGGACGTCAAGGTCCAAGTGTGCTGTGTACGACATTGCTTGTTGCAGCCACCAGGAGTATTGCACGTGCTCTGGGAACTTCGAGCTCTGCCGGAGCTCTGTGTGCCCACCAGCGGAATTGTATGTGCGATTGGGTACGGATCTAACACGCCGTGATCTCAGTCAGGTGCAGGGCAAGATCTTTCAGACGGCAGAGTGAAACCTGCATTTCACCCTAAGTTTGCGGGCACTTGTTTCTCCCCCTAAGACTCGACTACCCTTCAGGGATATTTCTCTGAGGGGAAGATGTATGTGAAGGGTGAGGGTGGTGCATCAAGCGTCGTGATTAACATTCCTGTCATTTGGCTCTTTCCAGTTCATTGAGAGCGCCGCTCGAGCACCGTGTGCCAAAGGCAACGTGGAAGCCCAGGCGCTGCTGCAGGGAAGGAAATCCTCGTTCCTCACAGAATTTATATATCCGTTTCCCACGAGCTGGATCAACAAAGCCTCACAGCCTCTGCCCAGGCAAAGTACGGAACGTGTCCCTGGGGGCAGGAGGAAACGGCTCTTCCATTTTGGGTAGACTTGCACACAAGCCGGTCTCAAGTTCCATGGGCAAGCTTCTCTGTTGTCATCTACAAATAAGTGGGAAAGCCAGTAGAGGACCTGCACCGCTTGTCTCTTCCTCATCAGAGTATGTATGCATTTGCCACAGGCAAGGTGCAAGTACAGAGTGCTGCGTACTGTGCCTGCAATGTCAGCCAGCTAACCTTCTCCAGCACTGAGTGCTTTCTTCCTCTGCCCATTCACACAACGCGCTTGACCAAGGACTCTGATGTGTTCCTGGAAATGGACTTGACCGGACAGGAAACAGAGCCTATTCGTCCCTCTTAGAATGGGAAGTTTCCCCCGGTATCCTGAGAAACACTTTGAATGGAGCCACCCACAGCATGTTTGTCTCACAGGGTTGAGGACTCTGAAGGAAAGGTAGACTTTTGCCTTTGACACACGGAGGGGTGCGTTTCGTAAACATGGAGAGCTGATATTTCCATTTGCTGTCAGAACTTGACTGCCACCACAGCCGCTGACGAATGTGATCGCAAGGGCTTGCAGACGGCCACTCGCAGCAGGTTTCTCCCTGAAAGCCCATTAGGGAAGCGTTCCTCACCTTCAGAAGCAACGACTACACGCTCTAATGTATCTCGCAGCGAAGACATATTTGAAGTCTAGTGCAGCACTACATTGTTGAAGAGCTCAGGAATACTTTGGGCTCTCGGCTGAGGTGTTTGCAAGAAGTGCAAAACCTCTGCGTGCCGAAGGAGAGAAGGCCGGAGGGCTTGACACACTGCTGTGAATTCCTGCTGCCCATCGTAAACGGAATGCGTCGCCCTAAGCTCTGTACTCGCCGAGGTGTGTCAGAGAAGGCCAGTAAGGGCCGGAAGAGGTTGAGAGGGCTAGAGCCCGAGGAGTGTCGGCGAGAGCCCTAAAATCAGCCTACCATGAGCTTCACGGAACGCTGCGTGATGCTCTCTGCGCCAAAGCCATCAAGGGAGTAAGCTGTTCAGACGGCCTGCCAAGGCTGAGTTGTGCCCAGTCAAACTTCCTCTCTCCCATTTACAGGAAGGTATCTCTGGGAACACTGTCCTTGACGTGTATGTATGGCTGGCAGGGGACTGAAACAGGGCGTGAGTTCTCTCCCATGCGTGCTAACAAGCGTGCTGGGATAGGCGGTGTTTCCTCCGTCCTAGCCTGGCAATGGCCACAGCCTGCAAGCAAAGGCCTTCCCGTCCCGCCTACAACGAAGAGCTTCCCAAAGGGAACCTGAGCTTTTCAGCCGGCACAGTTTGACCTGTGTCTCACCTGAGGAATGCAGCCAAGTGTTTCCCTCTCTCGATTCAATGACCCTGCCCTGCGGCCTTTCCTTGAAAGGACGTCAAGGTCCAAGTGTGCTGTGTACGACATTGCTTGTTGCAGCCACCAGGAGTATTGCACGTGCTCTGGGAACTTCGAGCTCTGCCGGAGCTCTGTGTGCCCACCAGCGGAATTGTATGTGCGATTGGGTACGGATCTAACACGCCGTGATCTCAGTCAGGTGCAGGGCAAGATCTTTCAGACGGCAGAGTGAAACCTGCATTTCACCCTAAGTTTGCGGGCACTTGTTTCTCCCCCTAAGACTCGACTACCCTTCAGGGATATTTCTCTGAGGGGAAGATGTATGTGAAGGGTGAGGGTGGTGCATCAAGCGTCGTGATTAACATTCCTGTCATTTGGCTCTTTCCAGTTCATTGAGAGCGCCGCTCGAGCACTGTGTGCCAAAGGCAACGTGGAAGCCCAGGCGCTGCTGCAGGGAAGGAAATCCTCGTTCCTCACAGAATTTATATATCCGTTTCCCACGAGCTGGATCAACAAAGCCTCACAGCCTCTGCCCAGGCAAAGTACGGAACGTGTCCCTGGGGGCAGGAGGAAACGGCTCTTCCATTTTGGGTAGACTTGCACACAAGCCGGTCTCAAGTTCCATGGGCAAGCTTCTCTGTTGTCATCTACAAATAAGTGGGAAAGCCAGTAGAGGACCTGCACCGCTTGTCTCTTCCTCATCAGAGTATGTATGCATTTGCCACAGGCAAGGTGCAAGTACAGAGTGCTGCGTACTGTGCCTGCAATGTCAGCCAGCTAACCTTCTCCAGCACTGAGTGCTTTCTTCCTCTGCCCATTCACACAACGCGCTTGACCAAGGACTCTGATGTGTTCCTGGAAATGGACTTGACCGGACAGGAAACAGAGCCTATTCGTCCCTCTTAGAATGGGAAGTTTCCCCCGGTATCCTGAGAAACACTTTGAATGGAGCCACCCACAGCATGTTTGTCTCACAGGGTTGAGGACTCTGAAGGAAAGGTAGACTTTTGCCTTTGACACACGGAGGGGTGCGTTTCGTAAACATGGAGAGCTGATATTTCCATTTGCTGTCAGAACTTGACTGCCACCACAGCCGCTGACGAATGTGATCGCAAGGGCTTGCAGACGGCCACTCGCAGCAGGTTTCTCCCTGAAAGCCCATTAGGGAAGCGTTCCTCACCTTCAGAAGCAACGACTACACGCTCTAATGTATCTCGCAGCGAAGACATATTTGAAGTCTAGTGCAGCACTACATTGTTGAAGAGATCAGGAATACTTTGGGCTCTCGGCTGAGGTGTTTGCAAGAAGTGCAAAACCTCTGCGTGCCGAAGGAGAGAAGGCCGGAGGGCTTGACACACTGCTGTGAATTCCTGCTGCCCATCGTAAACGGAATGTGTCGCCCTAAGCTCTGTACTCGCCGAGGTGTGTCAGAGAAGGCCAGTAAGGGCCGGAAGAGGTTGAGAGGGCTAGAGCCCGAGGAGTGTCGGCGAGAGCCCTAAAATCAGCCTACCATGAGCTTCACGGAACGCTGCGTGATGCTCTCTGCGCCAAAGCCATCAAGGGAGTAAGCTGTTCAGACGGCCTGCCAAGGCTGAGTTGTGCCCAGTCAAACTTCCTCTCTCCCATTTACAGGAAGGTATCTCTGGGAACACTGTCCTTGACGTGTATGTATGGCTGGCAGGGGACTGAAACAGGGCGTGAGTTCTCTCCCATGCGTGCTAACAAGCGTGCTGGGATAGGCGGTGTTTCCTCCGTCCTAGCCTGGCAATGGCCACAGCCTGCAAGCAAAGGCCTTCCCGTCCCGCCTACAACGAAGAGCTTCCCAAAGGGAACCTGAGCTTTTCAGCCGGCACAGTTTGACCTGTGTCTCACCTGAGGAATGCAGCCAAGTGTTTCCCTCTCTCGATTCAATGACCCTGCCCTGCGGCCTTTCCTTGAAAGGACGTCAAGGTCCAAGTGTGCTGTGTACGACATTGCTTGTTGCAGCCACCAGGAGTATTGCACGTGCTCTGGGAACTTCGAGCTCTGCCGGAGCTCTGTGTGCCCACCAGCGGAATTGTATGTGCGATTGGGTACGGATCTAACACGCCGTGATCTCAGTCAGGTGCAGGGCAAGATCTTTCAGACGGCAGAGTGAAACCTGCATTTCACCCTAAGTTTGCGGGCACTTGTTTCTCCCCCTAAGACTCGACTACCCTTCAGGGATATTTCTCTGAGGGGAAGATGTATGTGAAGGGTGAGGGTGGTGCATCAAGCGTCGTGATTAACATTCCTGTCATTTGGCTCTTTCCAGTTCATTGAGAGCGCCGCTCGAGCACCGTGTGCCAAAGGCAACGTGGAAGCCCAGGCGCTGCTGCAGGGAAGGAAATCCTCGTTCCTCACAGAATTTATATATCCGTTTCCCACGAGCTGGATCAACAAAGCCTCACAGCCTCTGCCCAGGCAAAGTACGGAACGTGTCCCTGGGGGCAGGAGGAAACGGCTCTTCCATTTTGGGTAGACTTGCACACAAGCCGGTCTCAAGTTCCATGGGCAAGCTTCTCTGTTGTCATCTACAAATAAGTGGGAAAGCCAGTAGAGGACCTGCACCGCTTGTCTCTTCCTCATCAGAGTATGTATGCATTTGCCACAGGCAAGGTGCAAGTACAGAGTGCTGCGTACTGTGCCTGCAATGTCAGCCAGCTAACCTTCTCCAGCACTGAGTGCTTTCTTCCTCTGCCCATTCACACAACGCGCTTGACCAAGGACTCTGATGTGTTCCTGGAAATGGACTTGACCGGACAGGAAACAGAGCCTATTCGTCCCTCTTAGAATGGGAAGTTTCCCCCGGTATCCTGAGAAACACTTTGAATGGAGCCACCCACAGCATGTTTGTCTCACAGGGTTGAGGACTCTGAAGGAAAGGTAGACTTTTGCCTTTGACACACGGAGGGGTGCGTTTCGTAAACATGGAGAGCTGATATTTCCATTTGCTGTCAGAACTTGACTGCCACCACAGCCGCTGACGAATGTGATCGCAAGGGCTTGCAGACGGCCACTCGCAGCAGGTTTCTCCCTGAAAGCCCATTAGGGAAGCGTTCCTCACCTTCAGAAGCAACGACTACACGCTCTAATGTATCTCGCAGCGAAGACATATTTGAAGTCTAGTGCAGCACTACATTGTTGAAGAGCTCAGGAATACTTTGGGCTCTCGGCTGAGGTGTTTGCAAGAAGTGCAAAACCTCTGCGTGCCGAAGGAGAGAAGGCCGGAGGGCTTGACACACTGCTGTGAATTCCTGCTGCCCATCGTAAACGGAATGCGTCGCCCTAAGCTCTGTACTCGCCGAGGTGTGTCAGAGAAGGCCAGTAAGGGCCGGAAGAGGTTGAGAGGGCTAGAGCCCGAGGAGTGTCGGCGAGAGCCCTAAAATCAGCCTACCATGAGCTTCACGGAACGCTGCGTGATGCTCTCTGCGCCAAAGCCATCAAGGGAGTAAGCTGTTCAGACGGCCTGCCAAGGCTGAGTTGTGCCCAGTCAAACTTCCTCTCTCCCATTTACAGGAAGGTATCTCTGGGAACACTGTCCTTGACGTGTATGTATGGCTGGCAGGGGACTGAAACAGGGCGTGAGTTCTCTCCCATGCGTGCTAACAAGCGTGCTGGGATAGGCGGTGTTTCCTCCGTCCTAGCCTGGCAATGGCCACAGCCTGCAAGCAAAGGCCTTCCCGTCCCGCCTACAACGAAGAGCTTCCCAAAGGGAACCTGAGCTTTTCAGCCGGCACAGTTTGACCTGTGTCTCACCTGAGGAATGCAGCCAAGTGTTTCCCTCTCTCGATTCAATGACCCTGCCCTGCGGCCTTTCCTTGAAAGGACGTCAAGGTCCAAGTGTGCTGTGTACGACATTGCTTGTTGCAGCCACCAGGAGTATTGCACGTGCTCTGGGAACTTCGAGCTCTGCCGGAGCTCTGTGTGCCCACCAGCGGAATTGTATGTGCGATTGGGTACGGATCTAACACGCCGTGATCTCAGTCAGGTGCAGGGCAAGATCTTTCAGACGGCAGAGTGAAACCTGCATTTCACCCTAAGTTTGCGGGCACTTGTTTCTCCCCCTAAGACTCGACTACCCTTCAGGGATATTTCTCTGAGGGGAAGATGTATGTGAAGGGTGAGGGTGGTGCATCAAGCGTCGTGATTAACATTCCTGTCATTTGGCTCTTTCCAGTTCATTGAGAGCGCCGCTCGAGCACCGTGTGCCAAAGGCAACGTGGAAGCCCAGGCGCTGCTGCAGGGAAGGAAATCCTCGTTCCTCACAGAATTTATATATCCGTTTCCCACGAGCTGGATCAACAAAGCCTCACAGCCTCTGCCCAGGCAAAGTACGGAACGTGTCCCTGGGGGCAGGAGGAAACGGCTCTTCCATTTTGGGTAGACTTGCACACAAGCCGGTCTCAAGTTCCATGGGCAAGCTTCTCTGTTGTCATCTACAAATAAGTGGGAAAGCCAGTAGAGGACCTGCACCGCTTGTCTCTTCCTCATCAGAGTATGTATGCATTTGCCACAGGCAAGGTGCAAGTACAGAGTGCTGCGTACTGTGCCTGCAATGTCAGCCAGCTAACCTTCTCCAGCACTGAGTGCTTTCTTCCTCTGCCCATTCACACAACGCGCTTGACCAAGGACTCTGATGTGTTCCTGGAAATGGACTTGACCGGACAGGAAACAGAGCCTATTCGTCCCTCTTAGAATGGGAAGTTTCCCCCGGTATCCTGAGAAACACTTTGAATGGAGCCACCCGCACCATGTTTGTCTCACAGGGTTGAGGACTCTGAAGGAAAGGTAGACTTTTGCCTTTGACACACGGAGGGGTGCGTTTCGTAAACATGGAGAGCTGATATTTCCATTTGCTGTCAGAACTTGACTGCCACCACAGCCGCTGACGAATGTGATCGCAAGGGCTTGCAGACGGCCACTCGCAGCAGGTTTCTCCCTGAAAGCCCATTAGGGAAGCGTTCCTCACCTTCAGAAGCAACGACTACACGCTCTAATGTATCTCGCAGCGAAGACATATTTGAAGTCTAGTGCAGCACTACATTGTTGAAGAGCTCAGGAATACTTTGGGCTCTCGGCTGAGGTGTTTGCAAGAAGTGCAAAACCTCTGCGTGCCGAAGGAGAGAAGGCCGGAGGGCTTGACACACTGCTGTGAATTCCTGCTGCCCATCGTAAACGGAATGCGTCGCCCTAAGCTCTGTACTCGCCGAGGTGTGTCAGAGAAGGCCAGTAAGGGCCGGAAGAGGTTGAGAGGGCTAGAGCCCGAGGAGTGTCGGCGAGAGCCCTAAAATCAGCCTACCATGAGCTTCACGGAACGCTGCGTGATGCTCTCTGCGCCAAAGCCATCAAGGGAGTAAGCTGTTCAGACGGCCTGCCAAGGCTGAGTTGTGCCCAGTCAAACTTCCTCTCTCCCATTTACAGGAAGGTATCTCTGGGAACACTGTCCTTGACGTGTATGTATGGCTGGCAGGGGACTGAAACAGGGCGTGAGTTCTCTCCCATGCGTGCTAACAAGCGTGCTGGGATAGGCGGTGTTTCCTCCGTCCTAGCCTGGCAATGGCCACAGCCTGCAAGCAAAGGCCTTCCCGTCCCGCCTACAACGAAGAGCTTCCCAAAGGGAACCTGAGCTTTTCAGCCGGCACAGTTTGACCTGTGTCTCACCTGAGGAATGCAGCCAAGTGTTTCCCTCTCTCGATTCAATGACCCTGCCCTGCGGCCTTTCCTTGAAAGGACGTCAAGGTCCAAGTGTGCTGTGTACGACATTGCTTGTTGCAGCCACCAGGAGTATTGCACGTGCTCTGGGAACTTCGAGCTCTGCCGGAGCTCTGTGTGCCCACCAGCGGAATTGTATGTGCGATTGGGTACGGATCTAACATGCCGTGATCTCAGTCAGGTGCAGGGCAAGATCTTTCAGACGGCAGAGTGAAACCTGCATTTCACCCTAAGTTTGCGGGCACTTGTTTCTCCCCCTAAGACTCGACTACCCTTCAGGGATATTTCTCTGAGGGGAAGATGTATGTGAAGGGTGAGGGTGGTGCATCAAGCGTCGTGATTAACATTCCTGTCATTTGGCTCTTTCCAGTTCATTGAGAGCGCCGCTCGAGCACCGTGTGCCAAAGGCAACGTGGAAGCCCAGGCGCTGCTGCAGGGAAGGAAATCCTCGTTCCTCACAGAATTTATATATCCGTTTCCCACGAGCTGGATCAACAAAGCCTCACAGCCTCTGCCCAGGCAAAGTACGGAACGTGTCCCTGGGGGCAGGAGGAAACGGCTCTTCCATTTTGGGTAGACTTGCACACAAGCCGGTCTCAAGTTCCATGGGCAAGCTTCTCTGTTGTCATCTACAAATAAGTGGGAAAGCCAGTAGAGGACCTGCACCGCTTGTCTCTTCCTCATCAGAGTATGTATGCATTTGCCACAGGCAAGGTGCAAGTACAGAGTGCTGCGTACTGTGCCTGCAATGTCAGCCAGCTAACCTTCTCCAGCACTGAGTGCTTTCTTCCTCTGCCCATTCACACAACGCGCTTGACCAAGGACTCTGATGTGTTCCTGGAAATGGACTTGACCGGACAGGAAACAGAGCCTATTCGTCCCTCTTAGAATGGGAAGTTTCCCCCGGTATCCTGAGAAACACTTTGAATGGAGCCACCCGCACCATGTTTGTCTCACAGGGTTGAGGACTCTGAAGGAAAGGTAGACTTTTGCCTTTGACACACGGAGGGGTGCGTTTCGTAAACATGGAGAGCTGATATTTCCATTTGCTGTCAGAACTTGACTGCCACCACAGCCGCTGACGAATGTGATCGCAAGGGCTTGCAGACGGCCACTCGCAGCAGGTTTCTCCCTGAAAGCCCATTAGGGAAGCGTTCCTCACCTTCAGAAGCAACGACTACACGCTCTAATGTATCTCGCAGCGAAGACATATTTGAAGTCTAGTGCAGCACTACATTGTTGAAGAGATCAGGAATACTTTGGGCTCTCCGCTGAGGTGTTTGCAAGAAGTGCAAAACCTCTGCGTGCCGAAGGAGAGAAGGCCGGAGGGCTTGACACACTGCTGTGAATTCCTGCTGCCCATCGTAAACGGAATGTGTCGCCCTAAGCTCTGTACTCGCCGAGGTGTGTCAGAGAAGGCCAGTAAGGGCCGGAAGAGGTTGAGAGGGCTAGAGCCCGAGGAGTGTCGGCGAGAGCCCTAAAATCAGCCTACCATGAGCTTCACGGAACGCTGCGTGATGCTCTCTGCGCCAAAGCCATCAAGGGAGTAAGCTGTTCAGACGGCCTGCCAAGGCTGAGTTGTGCCCAGTCAAACTTCCTCTCTCCCATTTACAGGAAGGTATCTCTGGGAACACTGTCCTTGACGTGTATGTATGGCTGGCAGGGGACTGAAACAGGGCGTGAGTTCTCTCCCATGCGTGCTAACAAGCGTGCTGGGATAGGCGGTGTTTCCTCCGTCCTAGCCTGGCAATGGCCACAGCCTGCAAGCAAAGGCCTTCCCGTCCCGCCTACAACGAAGAGCTTCCCAAAGGGAACCTGAGCTTTTCAGCCGGCACAGTTTGACCTGTGTCTCACCTGAGGAATGCAGCCAAGTGTTTCCCTCTCTCGATTCAATGACCCTGCCCTGCGGCCTTTCCTTGAAAGGACGTCAAGGTCCAAGTGTGCTGTGTACGACATTGCTTGTTGCAGCCACCAGGAGTATTGCACGTGCTCTGGGAACTTCGAGCTCTGCCGGAGCTCTGTGTGCCCACCAGCGGAATTGTATGTGCGATTGGGTACGGATCTAACACGCCGTGATCTCAGTCAGGTGCAGGGCAAGATCTTTCAGACGGCAGAGTGAAACCTGCATTTCACCCTAAGTTTGCGGGCACTTGTTTCTCCCCCTAAGACTCGACTACCCTTCAGGGATATTTCTCTGAGGGGAAGATGTATGTGAAGGGTGAGGGTGGTGCATCAAGCGTCGTGATTAACATTCCTGTCATTTGGCTCTTTCCAGTTCATTGAGAGCGCCGCTCGAGCACCGTGTGCCAAAGGCAACGTGGAAGCCCAGGCGCTGCTGCAGGGAAGGAAATCCTCGTTCCTCACAGAATTTATATATCCGTTTCCCACGAGCTGGATCAACAAAGCCTCACAGCCTCTGCCCAGGCAAAGTACGGAACGTGTCCCTGGGGGCAGGAGGAAACGGCTCTTCCATTTTGGGTAGACTTGCACACAAGCCGGTCTCAAGTTCCATGGGCAAGCTTCTCTGTTGTCATCTACAAATAAGTGGGAAAGCCAGTAGAGGACCTGCACCGCTTGTCTCTTCCTCATCAGAGTATGTATGCATTTGCCACAGGCAAGGTGCAAGTACAGAGTGCTGCGTACTGTGCCTGCAATGTCAGCCAGCTAACCTTCTCCAGCACTGAGTGCTTTCTTCCTCTGCCCATTCACACAACGCGCTTGACCAAGGACTCTGATGTGTTCCTGGAAATGGACTTGACCGGACAGGAAACAGAGCCTATTCGTCCCTCTTAGAATGGGAAGTTTCCCCCGGTATCCTGAGAAACACTTTGAATGGAGCCACCCACAGCATGTTTGTCTCACAGGGTTGAGGACTCTGAAGGAAAGGTAGACTTTTGCCTTTGACACACGGAGGGGTGCGTTTCGTAAACATGGAGAGCTGATATTTCCATTTGCTGTCAGAACTTGACTGCCACCACAGCCGCTGACGAATGTGATCGCAAGGGCTTGCAGACGGCCACTCGCAGCAGGTTTCTCCCTGAAAGCCCATTAGGGAAGCGTTCCTCACCTTCAGAAGCAACGACTACACGCTCTAATGTATCTCGCAGCGAAGACATATTTGAAGTCTAGTGCAGCACTACATTGTTGAAGAGCTCAGGAATACTTTGGGCTCTCGGCTGAGGTGTTTGCAAGAAGTGCAAAACCTCTGCGTGCCGAAGGAGAGAAGGCCGGAGGGCTTGACACACTGCTGTGAATTCCTGCTGCCCATCGTAAACGGAATGCGTCGCCCTAAGCTCTGTACTCGCCGAGGTGTGTCAGAGAAGGCCAGTAAGGGCCGGAAGAGGTTGAGAGGGCTAGAGCCCGAGGAGTGTCGGCGAGAGCCCTAAAATCAGCCTACCATGAGCTTCACGGAACGCTGCGTGATGCTCTCTGCGCCAAAGCCATCAAGGGAGTAAGCTGTTCAGACGGCCTGCCAAGGCTGAGTTGTGCCCAGTCAAACTTCCTCTCTCCCATTTACAGGAAGGTATCTCTGGGAACACTGTCCTTGACGTGTATGTATGGCTGGCAGGGGACTGAAACAGGGCGTGAGTTCTCTCCCATGCGTGCTAACAAGCGTGCTGGGATAGGCGGTGTTTCCTCCGTCCTAGCCTGGCAATGGCCACAGCCTGCAAGCAAAGGCCTTCCCGTCCCGCCTACAACGAAGAGCTTCCCAAAGGGAACCTGAGCTTTTCAGCCGGCACAGTTTGACCTGTGTCTCACCTGAGGAATGCAGCCAAGTGTTTCCCTCTCTCGATTCAATGACCCTGCCCTGCGGCCTTTCCTTGAAAGGACGTCAAGGTCCAAGTGTGCTGTGTACGACATTGCTTGTTGCAGCCACCAGGAGTATTGCACGTGCTCTGGGAACTTCGAGCTCTGCCGGAGCTCTGTGTGCCCACCAGCGGAATTGTATGTGCGATTGGGTACGGATCTAACACGCCGTGATCTCAGTCAGGTGCAGGGCAAGATCTTTCAGACGGCAGAGTGAAACCTGCATTTCACCCTAAGTTTGCGGGCACTTGTTTCTCCCCCTAAGACTCGACTACCCTTCAGGGATATTTCTCTGAGGGGAAGATGTATGTGAAGGGTGAGGGTGGTGCATCAAGCGTCGTGATTAACATTCCTGTCATTTGGCTCTTTCCAGTTCATTGAGAGCGCCGCTCGAGCACCGTGTGCCAAAGGCAACGTGGAAGCCCAGGCGCTGCTGCAGGGAAGGAAATCCTCGTTCCTCACAGAATTTATATATCCGTTTCCCACGAGCTGGATCAACAAAGCCTCACAGCCTCTGCCCAGGCAAAGTACGGAACGTGTCCCTGGGGGCAGGAGGAAACGGCTCTTCCATTTTGGGTAGACTTGCACACAAGCCGGTCTCAAGTTCCATGGGCAAGCTTCTCTGTTGTCATCTACAAATAAGTGGGAAAGCCAGTAGAGGACCTGCACCGCTTGTCTCTTCCTCATCAGAGTATGTATGCATTTGCCACAGGCAAGGTGCAAGTACAGAGTGCTGCGTACTGTGCCTGCAATGTCAGCCAGCTAACCTTCTCCAGCACTGAGTGCTTTCTTCCTCTGCCCATTCACACAACGCGCTTGACCAAGGACTCTGATGTGTTCCTGGAAATGGACTTGACCGGACAGGAAACAGAGCCTATTCGTCCCTCTTAGAATGGGAAGTTTCCCCCGGTATCCTGAGAAACACTTTGAATGGAGCCACCCACAGCATGTTTGTCTCACAGGGTTGAGGACTCTGAAGGAAAGGTAGACTTTTGCCTTTGACACACGGAGGGGTGCGTTTCGTAAACATGGAGAGCTGATATTTCCATTTGCTGTCAGAACTTGACTGCCACCACAGCCGCTGACGAATGTGATCGCAAGGGCTTGCAGACGGCCACTCGCAGCAGGTTTCTCCCTGAAAGCCCATTAGGGAAGCGTTCCTCACCTTCAGAAGCAACGACTACACGCTCTAATGTATCTCGCAGCGAAGACATATTTGAAGTCTAGTGCAGCACTACATTGTTGAAGAGATCAGGAATACTTTGGGCTCTCGGCTGAGGTGTTTGCAAGAAGTGCAAAACCTCTGCGTGCCGAAGGAGAGAAGGCCGGAGGGCTTGACACACTGCTGTGAATTCCTGCTGCCCATCGTAAACGGAATGTGTCGCCCTAAGCTCTGTACTCGCCGAGGTGTGTCAGAGAAGGCCAGTAAGGGCCGGAAGAGGTTGAGAGGGCTAGAGCCCGAGGAGTGTCGGCGAGAGCCCTAAAATCAGCCTACCATGAGCTTCACGGAACGCTGCGTGATGCTCTCTGCGCCAAAGCCATCAAGGGAGTAAGCTGTTCAGACGGCCTGCCAAGGCTGAGTTGTGCCCAGTCAAACTTCCTCTCTCCCATTTACAGGAAGGTATCTCTGGGAACACTGTCCTTGACGTGTATGTATGGCTGGCAGGGGACTGAAACAGGGCGTGAGTTCTCTCCCATGCGTGCTAACAAGCGTGCTGGGATAGGCGGTGTTTCCTCCGTCCTAGCCTGGCAATGGCCACAGCCTGCAAGCAAAGGCCTTCCCGTCCCGCCTACAACGAAGAGCTTCCCAAAGGGAACCTGAGCTTTTCAGCCGGCACAGTTTGACCTGTGTCTCACCTGAGGAATGCAGCCAAGTGTTTCCCTCTCTCGATTCAATGACCCTGCCCTGCGGCCTTTCCTTGAAAGGACGTCAAGGTCCAAGTGTGCTGTGTACGACATTGCTTGTTGCAGCCACCAGGAGTATTGCACGTGCTCTGGGAACTTCGAGCTCTGCCGGAGCTCTGTGTGCCCACCAGCGGAATTGTATGTGCGATTGGGTACGGATCTAACACGCCGTGATCTCAGTCAGGTGCAGGGCAAGATCTTTCAGACGGCAGAGTGAAACCTGCATTTCACCCTAAGTTTGCGGGCACTTGTTTCTCCCCCTAAGACTCGACTACCCTTCAGGGATATTTCTCTGAGGGGAAGATGTATGTGAAGGGTGAGGGTGGTGCATCAAGCGTCGTGATTAACATTCCTGTCATTTGGCTCTTTCCAGTTCATTGAGAGCGCCGCTCGAGCACCGTGTGCCAAAGGCAACGTGGAAGCCCAGGCGCTGCTGCAGGGAAGGAAATCCTCGTTCCTCACAGAATTTATATATCCGTTTCCCACGAGCTGGATCAACAAAGCCTCACAGCCTCTGCCCAGGCAAAGTACGGAACGTGTCCCTGGGGGCAGGAGGAAACGGCTCTTCCATTTTGGGTAGACTTGCACACAAGCCGGTCTCAAGTTCCATGGGCAAGCTTCTCTGTTGTCATCTACAAATAAGTGGGAAAGCCAGTAGAGGACCTGCACCGCTTGTCTCTTCCTCATCAGAGTATGTATGCATTTGCCACAGGCAAGGTGCAAGTACAGAGTGCTGCGTACTGTGCCTGCAATGTCAGCCAGCTAACCTTCTCCAGCACTGAGTGCTTTCTTCCTCTGCCCATTCACACAACGCGCTTGACCAAGGACTCTGATGTGTTCCTGGAAATGGACTTGACCGGACAGGAAACAGAGCCTATTCGTCCCTCTTAGAATGGGAAGTTTCCCCCGGTATCCTGAGAAACACTTTGAATGGAGCCACCCACAGCATGTTTGTCTCACAGGGTTGAGGACTCTGAAGGAAAGGTAGACTTTTGCCTTTGACACACGGAGGGGTGCGTTTCGTAAACATGGAGAGCTGATATTTCCATTTGCTGTCAGAACTTGACTGCCACCACAGCCGCTGACGAATGTGATCGCAAGGGCTTGCAGACGGCCACTCGCAGCAGGTTTCTCCCTGAAAGCCCATTAGGGAAGCGTTCCTCACCTTCAGAAGCAACGACTACACGCTCTAATGTATCTCGCAGCGAAGACATATTTGAAGTCTAGTGCAGCACTACATTGTTGAAGAGCTCAGGAATACTTTGGGCTCTCGGCTGAGGTGTTTGCAAGAAGTGCAAAACCTCTGCGTGCCGAAGGAGAGAAGGCCGGAGGGCTTGACACACTGCTGTGAATTCCTGCTGCCCATCGTAAACGGAATGCGTCGCCCTAAGCTCTGTACTCGCCGAGGTGTGTCAGAGAAGGCCAGTAAGGGCCGGAAGAGGTTGAGAGGGCTAGAGCCCGAGGAGTGTCGGCGAGAGCCCTAAAATCAGCCTACCATGAGCTTCACGGAACGCTGCGTGATGCTCTCTGCGCCAAAGCCATCAAGGGAGTAAGCTGTTCAGACGGCCTGCCAAGGCTGAGTTGTGCCCAGTCAAACTTCCTCTCTCCCATTTACAGGAAGGTATCTCTGGGAACACTGTCCTTGACGTGTATGTATGGCTGGCAGGGGACTGAAACAGGGCGTGAGTTCTCTCCCATGCGTGCTAACAAGCGTGCTGGGATAGGCGGTGTTTCCTCCGTCCTAGCCTGGCAATGGCCACAGCCTGCAAGCAAAGGCCTTCCCGTCCCGCCTACAACGAAGAGCTTCCCAAAGGGAACCTGAGCTTTTCAGCCGGCACAGTTTGACCTGTGTCTCACCTGAGGAATGCAGCCAAGTGTTTCCCTCTCTCGATTCAATGACCCTGCCCTGCGGCCTTTCCTTGAAAGGACGTCAAGGTCCAAGTGTGCTGTGTACGACATTGCTTGTTGCAGCCACCAGGAGTATTGCACGTGCTCTGGGAACTTCGAGCTCTGCCGGAGCTCTGTGTGCCCACCAGCGGAATTGTATGTGCGATTGGGTACGGATCTAACACGCCGTGATCTCAGTCAGGTGCAGGGCAAGATCTTTCAGACGGCAGAGTGAAACCTGCATTTCACCCTAAGTTTGCGGGCACTTGTTTCTCCCCCTAAGACTCGACTACCCTTCAGGGATATTTCTCTGAGGGGAAGATGTATGTGAAGGGTGAGGGTGGTGCATCAAGCGTCGTGATTAACATTCCTGTCATTTGGCTCTTTCCAGTTCATTGAGAGCGCCGCTCGAGCACCGTGTGCCAAAGGCAACGTGGAAGCCCAGGCGCTGCTGCAGGGAAGGAAATCCTCGTTCCTCACAGAATTTATATATCCGTTTCCCACGAGCTGGATCAACAAAGCCTCACAGCCTCTGCCCAGGCAAAGTACGGAACGTGTCCCTGGGGGCAGGAGGAAACGGCTCTTCCATTTTGGGTAGACTTGCACACAAGCCGGTCTCAAGTTCCATGGGCAAGCTTCTCTGTTGTCATCTACAAATAAGTGGGAAAGCCAGTAGAGGACCTGCACCGCTTGTCTCTTCCTCATCAGAGTATGTATGCATTTGCCACAGGCAAGGTGCAAGTACAGAGTGCTGCGTACTGTGCCTGCAATGTCAGCCAGCTAACCTTCTCCAGCACTGAGTGCTTTCTTCCTCTGCCCATTCACACAACGCGCTTGACCAAGGACTCTGATGTGTTCCTGGAAATGGACTTGACCGGACAGGAAACAGAGCCTATTCGTCCCTCTTAGAATGGGAAGTTTCCCCCGGTATCCTGAGAAACACTTTGAATGGAGCCACCCGCACCATGTTTGTCTCACAGGGTTGAGGACTCTGAAGGAAAGGTAGACTTTTGCCTTTGACACACGGAGGGGTGCGTTTCGTAAACATGGAGAGCTGATATTTCCATTTGCTGTCAGAACTTGACTGCCACCACAGCCGCTGACGAATGTGATCGCAAGGGCTTGCAGACGGCCACTCGCAGCAGGTTTCTCCCTGAAAGCCCATTAGGGAAGCGTTCCTCACCTTCAGAAGCAACGACTACACGCTCTAATGTATCTCGCAGCGAAGACATATTTGAAGTCTAGTGCAGCACTACATTGTTGAAGAGCTCAGGAATACTTTGGGCTCTCGGCTGAGGTGTTTGCAAGAAGTGCAAAACCTCTGCGTGCCGAAGGAGAGAAGGCCGGAGGGCTTGACACACTGCTGTGAATTCCTGCTGCCCATCGTAAACGGAATGCGTCGCCCTAAGCTCTGTACTCGCCGAGGTGTGTCAGAGAAGGCCAGTAAGGGCCGGAAGAGGTTGAGAGGGCTAGAGCCCGAGGAGTGTCGGCGAGAGCCCTAAAATCAGCCTACCATGAGCTTCACGGAACGCTGCGTGATGCTCTCTGCGCCAAAGCCATCAAGGGAGTAAGCTGTTCAGACGGCCTGCCAAGGCTGAGTTGTGCCCAGTCAAACTTCCTCTCTCCCATTTACAGGAAGAGGAAGGTATCTCTGGGAACACTGTCCTTGACGTGTATGTATGGCTGGCAGGGGACTGAAACAGGGCGTGAGTTCTCTCCCATGCGTGCTAACAAGCGTGCTGGGATAGGCGGTGTTTCCTCCTCCTAGCCTGGCAATGGCCACAGCCTGCAAGCAAAGGCCTTCCGTCCCGCCTACAACGAAGAGCTTCCCAAAGTGAACCTGAGCTTTTTCAGCCGGCACAGTTTGACCTGTGTCTCACCTGAGGAATGCAGCCAAGTGTTTCCCTCTCTCGATTCAATGACCCTGCCCTGCGGCCTTCCTTGAAAGGAAGTCAAGGTCCAAGTGTGCTGTGT
>NW_026871779.1:0-43941 GCF_028564815.1 Eubalaena glacialis | reverse complement strand
GGGAAAAAACGCATACGCCCTTTTTGGCCAACCAGGCAAGCCGGAAAGGCAAATCAGCGCTACAAAGAAGGCTCGCTTGCCATCGGTCAAAAGGGCCATGCTGAAAAAAGTGTAAAAACCAGAAATGCAGGACAGGCCATGGAGACATGGGAGCCTTGCTACGCTGATGGGCGGGCTGTAAATTGCCAACAGCCACTCTGGAGAAGTGTACGGTGTGTCCTGAAACATGTAATAAGCACAGCTTCGAGAGCATAGGGCACTTCCACTCATGGGCGTCTAAATCGGGAAACCTAAAAATCAACAAGACACAGGCACCCCAAAGTTTAGGGCTGCTCTGTTTCCAAGAACCTCCACTTCGGCACACCTTCAATATCCCAGGAAAGCGAAAAATGGATAAAGAAGTTGTGGTACTTAGGCACAATGGAATATCACTCAGCCATGAAATCAATGTCATAAGGCTAGTAGCAGCAGGATGAGTGGATTTAGGTACGATGACTCTCAGTGAAATAAGTCACAGAGAAAAAGACACTTATCCTAAGATATCACTGAGAGAGGGAATGTCAAAATCGCTACACTTGAACTGAATTACAAAACAGAACAGAGTCACACATTTAGAAAACGCACTATGGCTGCTTAACGGGAAAGGTGAGGTGGGGTGATGCATAAAACAAGGGTTTGAAATTAGCTCAGATACCGTTCCACAAGCCAAATATGTAATAGACAAGACCTACTCCCTGCTCAGTGAACTGGACTCAACAGCCCCTATTCACCGCCCAAGAATACATCTGACTAGTAAGAGTCTTAAAACCTATGTATTGATCTCTCTCTGGAAGTGAATCAAGAGGGTGTAAAGCGGCATAAACACAGCAGTGAAAAGCAGCTAAACCCCATTATAAAAATAGATTACTTAAAAAAAAAACCCATAAAACAAAGACAGTGAAAGAGAGAGAAATTCTTACAAAATCCGTTCGGGGGCTCTGATGCAACCTGGATTGACCATATCTAGACCCACAGCTGGATGAGACATAAGGCTGGACACTCTTGGGGCTGAGAGGATTGGTGAGCTTGGGTGAGCAAACGCAGACCCTTTAAAGTCATACTGCGTGGTACCCATGCCGTGGGTCCCAAATCTCCAGGTTCAAGGGCATCTTCCTACATCGAAAACATGCGTGCGAAACCCAGAAGATGGTACACCGTGTGATCGGGAAAGGTTTCTCAAACGCACCTCATTTCTCCTCTCCTTGTGCTCGGGTTCGCCATTCCAGCCGCTCGACTAACAATCTCCCTACTTGGAGAATCAGCACCTTTAACCTCCTGTTTCGGACAGGTCGCAATTTGGCCTGAGGATGAACGGGAAGAGGGGGAACCAATGAGAGACCAGCTCTAGGTGTTGGGACAGGCACAGGTCACTCTATTTTCCCATCAGGAAGAAGAATGAACCACAGGCTCAGCCTGCCCCCCGGAACCAGAATAGGGCCTGAAGCAATCCTGCGCTTTGGCGGCCAGCTCCCAAAAAAGCGAGTTGACAAATGGAGCTCAGGGGCACTGCAACTCACAAACCTGCAGAGTTATAAATGATAACTCTCGTCCACAAATATATTGAGGGAAGGCAACGAGGAGGATTGGAAAGCAAGGCAGAATTGCAGGAAACAGGTTTCAGGAGGCAGACTCGACTCGCCTTGAAAGCACATGAAAAGCGGCAAAGCGTTGACAATGATGCCCTTGGCCAAAAAGGGCGTATGCGTTTTTTCCTGAATATATTCAGGGAAAAACGCATACGCCCTTTTTGGCCAACCAGGCAAGCCGGAAAGGCAAATCAGCGCTACAAAGAAGGCTCGCTTGCCATCGGTCAAAAGGGCCATGCTGAAAAAAGTGTAAAAACCAGAAATGCAGGACAGGCCATGGAGACATGGGAGCCTTGCTACGCTGATGGGCGGGCTGTAAATTGCCAACAGCCACTCTGGAGAAGTGTACGGTGTGTCCTGAAACATGTAATAAGCACAGCTTCGAGAGCATAGGGCACTTCCACTCATGGGCGTCTAAATCGGGAAACCTAAAAATCAACAAGACACAGGCACCCCAAAGTTTAGGGCTGCTCTGTTTCCAAGAACCTCCACTTCGGCACACCTTCAATATCCCAGGAAAGCGAAAAATGGATAAAGAAGTTGTGGTACTTAGGCACAATGGAATATCACTCAGCCATGAAATCAATGTCATAAGGCTAGTAGCAGCAGGATGAGTGGATTTAGGTACGATGACTCTCAGTGAAATAAGTCACAGAGAAAAAGACACTTATCCTAAGATATCACTGAGAGAGGGAATGTCAAAATCGCTACACTTGAACTGAATTACAAAACAGAACAGAGTCACACATTTAGAAAACGCACTATGGCTGCTTAACGGGAAAGGTGAGGTGGGGTGATGCATAAAACAAGGGTTTGAAATTAGCTCAGATACCGTTCCACAAGCCAAATATGTAATAGACAAGACCTACTCCCTGCTCAGTGAACTGGACTCAACAGCCCCTATTCACCGCCCAAGAATACATCTGACTAGTAAGAGTCTTAAAACCTATGTATTGATCTCTCTCTGGAAGTGAATCAAGAGGGTGTAAAGCGGCATAAACACAGCAGTGAAAAGCAGCTAAACCCCATTATAAAAATAGATTACTTAAAAAAAAAAACCCATAAAACAAAGACAGTGAAAGAGAGAGAAATTCTTACAAAATCCGTTCGGGGGCTCTGATGCAACCTGGATTGACCATATCTAGACCCACAGCTGGATGAGACATAAGGCTGGACACTCTTGGGGCTGAGAGGATTGGTGAGCTTGGGTGAGCAAACGCAGACCCTTTAAAGTCATACTGCGTGGTACCCATGCCGTGGGTCCCAAATCTCCAGGTTCAAGGGCATCTTCCTACATCGAAAACATGCGTGCGAAACCCAGAAGATGGTACACCGTGTGATCGGGAAAGGTTTCTCAAACGCACCTCATTTCTCCTCTCCTTGTGCTCGGGTTCGCCATTCCAGCCGCTCGACTAACCATCTCCCTACTTGGAGAATCAGCACCTTTAACCTCCTGTTTCGGACAGGTCGCAATTTGGCCTGAGGATGAACGGGAAGAGGGGGAACCAATGAGAGACCAGCTCTAGGTGTTGGGACAGGCACAGGTCACTCTATTTTCCCATCAGGAAGAAGAATGAACCACAGGCTCAGCCTGCCCCCCGGAACCAGAATAGGGCCTGAAGCAATCCTGCGCTTTGGCGGCCAGCTCCCAAAAAAGCGAGTTGACAAATGGAGCTCAGGGGCACTGCAACTCACAAACCTGCAGAGTTATAAATGATAACTCTCGTCCACAAATATATTGAGGGAAGGCAACGAGGAGGATTGGAAAGCAAGGCAGAATTGCAGGAAACAGGTTTCAGGAGGCAGACTCGACTCGCCTTGAAAGCACATGAAAAGCGGCAAAGCGTTGACAATGATGCCCTTGGCCAAAAAGGGCGTATGCGTTTTTTCCTGAATATATTCAGGGAAAAACGCATACGCCCTTTTTGGCCAACCAGGCAAGCCGGAAAGGCAAATCAGCGCTACAAAGAAGGCTCGCTTGCCATCGGTCAAAAGGGCCATGCTGAAAAAAGTGTAAAAACCAGAAATGCAGGACAGGCCATGGAGACATGGGAGCCTTGCTACGCTGATGGGCGGGCTGTAAATTGCCAACAGCCACTCTGGAGAAGTGTACGGTGTGTCCTGAAACATGTAATAAGCACAGCTTCGAGAGCATAGGGCACTTCCACTCATGGGCGTCTAAATCGGGAAACCTAAAAATCAACAAGACACAGGCACCCCAAAGTTTAGGGCTGCTCTGTTTCCAAGAACCTCCACTTCGGCACACCTTCAATATCCCAGGAAAGCGAAAAATGGATAAAGAAGTTGTGGTACTTAGGCACAATGGAATATCACTCAGCCATGAAATCAATGTCATAAGGCTAGTAGCAGCAGGATGAGTGGATTTAGGTACGATGACTCTCAGTGAAATAAGTCACAGAGAAAAAGACACTTATCCTAAGATATCACTGAGAGAGGGAATGTCAAAATCGCTACACTTGAACTGAATTACAAAACAGAACAGAGTCACACATTTAGAAAACGCACTATGGCTGCTTAACGGGAAAGGTGAGGTGGGGTGATGCATAAAACAAGGGTTTGAAATTAGCTCAGATACCGTTCCACAAGCCAAATATGTAATAGACAAGACCTACTCCCTGCTCAGTGAACTGGACTCAACAGCCCCTATTCACCGCCCAAGAATACATATGACTAGTAAGAGTCTTAAAACCTATGTATTGATCTCTCTCTGGAAGTGAATCAAGAGGGTGTAAAGCGGCATAAACACAGCAGTGAAAAGCAGCTAAACCCCATTATAAAAATAGATTACTTAAAAAAAAAAACCCATAAAACAAAGACAGTGAAAGAGAGAGAAATTCTTACAAAATCCGTTCGGGGGCTCTGATGCAACCTGGATTGACCATATCTAGACCCACAGCTGGATGAGACATAAGGCTGGACACTCTTGGGGCTGAGAGGATTGGTGAGCTTGGGTGAGCAAACGCAGACCCTTTAAAGTCATACTGCGTGGTACCCATGCCGTGGGTCCCAAATCTCCAGGTTCAAGGGCATCTTCCTACATCGAAAACATGCGTGCGAAACCCAGAAGATGGTACACCGTGTGATCGGGAAAGGTTTCTCAAACGCACCTCATTTCTCCTCTCCTTGTGCTCGGGTTCGCCATTCCAGCCGCTCGACTAACAATCTCCCTACTTGGAGAATCAGCACCTTTAACCTCCTGTTTCGGACAGGTCGCAATTTGGCCTGAGGATGAACGGGAAGAGGGGGAACCAATGAGAGACCAGCTCTAGGTGTTGGGACAGGCACAGGTCACTCTATTTTCCCATCAGGAAGAAGAATGAACCACAGGCTCAGCCTGCCCCCCGGAACCAGAATAGGGCCTGAAGCAATCCTGCGCTTTGGCGGCCAGCTCCCAAAAAAGCGAGTTGACAAATGGAGCTCAGGGGCACTGCAACTCACAAACCTGCAGAGTTATAAATGATAACTCTCGTCCACAAATATATTGAGGGAAGGCAACGAGGAGGATTGGAAAGCAAGGCAGAATTGCAGGAAACAGGTTTCAGGAGGCAGACTCGACTCGCCTTGAAAGCACATGAAAAGCGGCAAAGCGTTGACAATGATGCCCTTGGCCAAAAAGGGCGTATGCGTTTTTTCCTGAATATATTCAGGGAAAAACGCATACGCCCTTTTTGGCCAACCAGGCAAGCCGGAAAGGCAAATCAGCGCTACAAAGAAGGCTCGCTTGCCATCGGTCAAAAGGGCCATGCTGAAAAAAGTGTAAAAACCAGAAATGCAGGACAGGCCATGGAGACATGGGAGCCTTGCTACGCTGATGGGCGGGCTGTAAATTGCCAACAGCCACTCTGGAGAAGTGTACGGTGTGTCCTGAAACATGTAATAAGCACAGCTTCGAGAGCATAGGGCACTTCCACTCATGGGCGTCTAAATCGGGAAACCTAAAAATCAACAAGACACAGGCACCCCAAAGTTTAGGGCTGCTCTGTTTCCAAGAACCTCCACTTCGGCACACCTTCAATATCCCAGGAAAGCGAAAAATGGATAAAGAAGTTGTGGTACTTAGGCACAATGGAATATCACTCAGCCATGAAATCAATGTCATAAGGCTAGTAGCAGCAGGATGAGTGGATTTAGGTACGATGACTCTCAGTGAAATAAGTCACAGAGAAAAAGACACTTATCCTAAGATATCACTGAGAGAGGGAATGTCAAAATCGCTACACTTGAACTGAATTACAAAACAGAACAGAGTCACACATTTAGAAAACGCACTATGGCTGCTTAACGGGAAAGGTGAGGTGGGGTGATGCATAAAACAAGGGTTTGAAATTAGCTCAGATACCGTTCCACAAGCCAAATATGTAATAGACAAGACCTACTCCCTGCTCAGTGAACTGGACTCAACAGCCCCTATTCACCGCCCAAGAATACATCTGACTAGTAAGAGTCTTAAAACCTATGTATTGATCTCTCTCTGGAAGTGAATCAAGAGGGTGTAAAGCGGCATAAACACAGCAGTGAAAAGCAGCTAAACCCCATTATAAAAATAGATTACTTAAAAAAAAAAACCCATAAAACAAAGACAGTGAAAGAGAGAGAAATTCTTACAAAATCCGTTCGGGGGCTCTGATGCAACCTGGATTGACCATATCTAGACCCACAGCTGGATGAGACATAAGGCTGGACACTCTTGGGGCTGAGAGGATTGGTGAGCTTGGGTGAGCAAACGCAGACCCTTTAAAGTCATACTGCGTGGTACCCATGCCGTGGGTCCCAAATCTCCAGGTTCAAGGGCATCTTCCTACATCGAAAACATGCGTGCGAAACCCAGAAGATGGTACACCGTGTGATCGGGAAAGGTTTCTCAAACGCACCTCATTTCTCCTCTCCTTGTGCTCGGGTTCGCCATTCCAGCCGCTCGACTAACAATCTCCCTACTTGGAGAATCAGCACCTTTAACCTCCTGTTTCGGACAGGTCGCAATTTGGCCTGAGGATGAACGGGAAGAGGGGGAACCAATGAGAGACCAGCTCTAGGTGTTGGGACAGGCACAGGTCACTCTATTTTCCCATCAGGAAGAAGAATGAACCACAGGCTCAGCCTGCCCCCCGGAACCAGAATAGGGCCTGAAGCAATCCTGCGCTTTGGCGGCCAGCTCCCAAAAAAGCGAGTTGACAAATGGAGCTCAGGGGCACTGCAACTCACAAACCTGCAGAGTTATAAATGATAACTCTCGTCCACAAATATATTGAGGGAAGGCAACGAGGAGGATTGGAAAGCAAGGCAGAATTGCAGGAAACAGGTTTCAGGAGGCAGACTCGACTCGCCTTGAAAGCACATGAAAAGCGGCAAAGCGTTGACAATGATGCCCTTGGCCAAAAAGGGCGTATGCGTTTTTTCCTGAATATATTCAGGGAAAAACGCATACGCCCTTTTTGGCCAACCAGGCAAGCCGGAAAGGCAAATCAGCGCTACAAAGAAGGCTCGCTTGCCATCGGTCAAAAGGGCCATGCTGAAAAAAGTGTAAAAACCAGAAATGCAGGACAGGCCATGGAGACATGGGAGCCTTGCTACGCTGATGGGCGGGCTGTAAATTGCCAACAGCCACTCTGGAGAAGTGTACGGTGTGTCCTGAAACATGTAATAAGCACAGCTTCGAGAGCATAGGGCACTTCCACTCATGGGCGTCTAAATCGGGAAACCTAAAAATCAACAAGACACAGGCACCCCAAAGTTTAGGGCTGCTCTGTTTCCAAGAACCTCCACTTCGGCACACCTTCAATATCCCAGGAAAGCGAAAAATGGATAAAGAAGTTGTGGTACTTAGGCACAATGGAATATCACTCAGCCATGAAATCAATGTCATAAGGCTAGTAGCAGCAGGATGAGTGGATTTAGGTACGATGACTCTCAGTGAAATAAGTCACAGAGAAAAAGACACTTATCCTAAGATATCACTGAGAGAGGGAATGTCAAAATCGCTACACTTGAACTGAATTACAAAACAGAACAGAGTCACACATTTAGAAAACGCACTATGGCTGCTTAACGGGAAAGGTGAGGTGGGGTGATGCATAAAACAAGGGTTTGAAATTAGCTCAGATACCGTTCCACAAGCCAAATATGTAATAGACAAGACCTACTCCCTGCTCAGTGAACTGGACTCAACAGCCCCTATTCACCGCCCAAGAATACATCTGACTAGTAAGAGTCTTAAAACCTATGTATTGATCTCTCTCTGGAAGTGAATCAAGAGGGTGTAAAGCGGCATAAACACAGCAGTGAAAAGCAGCTAAACCCCATTATAAAAATAGATTACTTAAAAAAAAAACCCCATAAAACAAAGACAGTGAAAGAGAGAGAAATTCTTACAAAATCCGTTCGGGGGCTCTGATGCAACCTGGATTGACCATATCTAGACCCACAGCTGGATGAGACATAAGGCTGGACACTCTTGGGGCTGAGAGGATTGGTGAGCTTGGGTGAGCAAACGCAGACCCTTTAAAGTCATACTGCGTGGTACCCATGCCGTGGGTCCCAAATCTCCAGGTTCAAGGGCATCTTCCTACATCGAAAACATGCGTGCGAAACCCAGAAGATGGTACACCGTGTGATCGGGAAAGGTTTCTCAAACGCACCTCATTTCTCCTCTCCTTGTGCTTGGGTTCGCCATTCCAGCCGCTCGACTAACAATCTCCCTACTTGGAGAATCAGCACCTTTAACCTCCTGTTTCGGACAGGTCGCAATTTGGCCTGAGGATGAACGGGAAGAGGGGGAACCAATGAGAGACCAGCTCTAGGTGTTGGGACAGGCACAGGTCACTCTATTTTCCCATCAGGAAGAAGAATGAACCACAGGCTCAGCCTGCCCCCCGGAACCAGAATAGGGCCTGAAGCAATCCTGCGCTTTGGCGGCCAGCTCCCAAAAAAGCGAGTTGACAAATGGAGCTCAGGGGCACTGCAACTCACAAACCTGCAGAGTTATAAATGATAACTCTCGTCCACAAATATATTGAGGGAAGGCAACGAGGAGGATTGGAAAGCAAGGCAGAATTGCAGGAAACAGGTTTCAGGAGGCAGACTCGACTCGCCTTGAAAGCACATGAAAAGCGGCAAAGCGTTGACAATGATGCCCTTGGCCAAAAAGGGCGTATGCGTTTTTTCCTGAATATATTCAGGGAAAAACGCATACGCCCTTTTTGGCCAACCAGGCAAGCCGGAAAGGCAAATCAGCGCTACAAAGAAGGCTCGCTTGCCATCGGTCAAAAGGGCCATGCTGAAAAAAGTGTAAAAACCAGAAATGCAGGACAGGCCATGGAGACATGGGAGCCTTGCTACGCTGATGGGCGGGCTGTAAATTGCCAACAGCCACTCTGGAGAAGTGTACGGTGTGTCCTGAAACATGTAATAAGCACAGCTTCGAGAGCATAGGGCACTTCCACTCATGGGCGTCTAAATCGGGAAACCTAAAAATCAACAAGACACAGGCACCCCAAAGTTTAGGGCTGCTCTGTTTCCAAGAACCTCCACTTCGGCACACCTTCAATATCCCAGGAAAGCGAAAAATGGATAAAGAAGTTGTGGTACTTAGGCACAATGGAATATCACTCAGCCATGAAATCAATGTCATAAGGCTAGTAGCAGCAGGATGAGTGGATTTAGGTACGATGACTCTCAGTGAAATAAGTCACAGAGAAAAAGACACTTATCCGAAGATATCACTGAGAGAGGGAATGTCAAAATCGCTACACTTGAACTGAATTACAAAACAGAACAGAGTCACACATTTAGAAAACGCACTATGGCTGCTTAACGGGAAAGGTGAGGTGGGGTGATGCATAAAACAAGGGTTTGAAATTAGCTCAGATACCGTTCCACAAGCCAAATATGTAATAGACAAGACCTACTCCCTGCTCAGTGAACTGGACTCAACAGCCCCTATTCACCGCCCAAGAATACATCTGACTAGTAAGAGTCTTAAAACCTATGTATTGATCTCTCTCTGGAAGTGAATCAAGAGGGTGTAAAGCGGCATAAACACAGCAGTGAAAAGCAGCTAAACCCCATTATAAAAATAGATTACTTAAAAAAAAAACCCCATAAAACAAAGACAGTGAAAGAGAGAGAAATTCTTACAAAATCCGTTCGGGGGCTCTGATGCAACCTGGATTGACCATATCTAGACCCACAGCTGGATGAGACATAAGGCTGGACACTCTTGGGGCTGAGAGGATTGGTGAGCTTGGGTGAGCAAACGCAGACCCTTTAAAGTCATACTGCGTGGTACCCATGCCGTGGGTCCCAAATCTCCAGGTTCAAGGGCATCTTCCTACATCGAAAACATGCGTGCGAAACCCAGAAGATGGTACACCGTGTGATCGGGAAAGGTTTCTCAAACGCACCTCATTTCTCCTCTCCTTGTGCTCGGGTTCGCCATTCCAGCCGCTCGACTAACAATCTCCCTACTTGGAGAATCAGCACCTTTAACCTCCTGTTTCGGACAGGTCGCAATTTGGCCTGAGGATGAACGGGAAGAGGGGGAACCAATGAGAGACCAGCTCTAGGTGTTGGGACAGGCACAGGTCACTCTATTTTCCCATCAGGAAGAAGAATGAACCACAGGCTCAGCCTGCCCCCCGGAACCAGAATAGGGCCTGAAGCAATCCTGCGCTTTGGCGGCCAGCTCCCAAAAAAGCGAGTTGACAAATGGAGCTCAGGGGCACTGCAACTCACAAACCTGCAGAGTTATAAATGATAACTCTCGTCCACAAATATATTGAGGGAAGGCAACGAGGAGGATTGGAAAGCAAGGCAGAATTGCAGGAAACAGGTTTCAGGAGGCAGACTCGACTCGCCTTGAAAGCACATGAAAAGCGGCAAAGCGTTGACAATGATGCCCTTGGCCAAAAAGGGCGTATGCGTTTTTTCCTGAATATATTCAGGAAAAAACGCATACGCCCTTTTTGGCCAACCAGGCAAGCCGGAAAGGCAAATCAGCGCTACAAAGAAGGCTCGCTTGCCATCGGTCAAAAGGGCCATGCTGAAAAAAGTGTAAAAACCAGAAATGCAGGACAGGCCATGGAGACATGGGAGCCTTGCTACGCTGATGGGCGGGCTGTAAATTGCCAACAGCCACTCTGGAGAAGTGTACGGTGTGTCCTGAAACATGTAATAAGCACAGCTTCGAGAGCATAGGGCACTTCCACTCATGGGCGTCTAAATCGGGAAACCTAAAAATCAACAAGACACAGGCACCCCAAAGTTTAGGGCTGCTCTGTTTCCAAGAACCTCCACTTCGGCACACCTTCAATATCCCAGGAAAGCGAAAAATGGATAAAGAAGTTGTGGTACTTAGGCACAATGGAATATCACTCAGCCATGAAATCAATGTCATAAGGCTAGTAGCAGCAGGATGAGTGGATTTAGGTACGATGACTCTCAGTGAAATAAGTCACAGAGAAAAAGACACTTATCCGAAGATATCACTGAGAGAGGGAATGTCAAAATCGCTACACTTGAACTGAATTACAAAACAGAACAGAGTCACACATTTAGAAAACGCACTATGGCTGCTTAACGGGAAAGGTGAGGTGGGGTGATGCATAAAACAAGGGTTTGAAATTAGCTCAGATACCGTTCCACAAGCCAAATATGTAATAGACAAGACCTACTCCCTGCTCAGTGAACTGGACTCAACAGCCCCTATTCACCGCCCAAGAATACATCTGACTAGTAAGAGTCTTAAAACCTATGTATTGATCTCTCTCTGGAAGTGAATCAAGAGGGTGTAAAGCGGCATAAACACAGCAGTGAAAAGCAGCTAAACCCCATTATAAAAATAGATTACTTAAAAAAAAAAACCCATAAAACAAAGACAGTGAAAGAGAGAGAAATTCTTACAAAATCCGTTCGGGGGCTCTGATGCAACCTGGATTGACCATATCTAGACCCACAGCTGGATGAGACATAAGGCTGGACACTCTTGGGGCTGAGAGGATTGGTGAGCTTGGGTGAGCAAACGCAGACCCTTTAAAGTCATACTGCGTGGTACCCATGCCGTGGGTCCCAAATCTCCAGGTTCAAGGGCATCTTCCTACATCGAAAACATGCGTGCGAAACCCAGAAGATGGTACACCGTGTGATCGGGAAAGGTTTCTCAAACGCACCTCATTTCTCCTCTCCTTGTGCTCGGGTTCGCCATTCCAGCCGCTCGACTAACAATCTCCCTACTTGGAGAATCAGCACCTTTAACCTCCTGTTTCGGACAGGTCGCAATTTGGCCTGAGGATGAACGGGAAGAGGGGGAACCAATGAGAGACCAGCTCTAGGTGTTGGGACAGGCACAGGTCACTCTATTTTCCCATCAGGAAGAAGAATGAACCACAGGCTCAGCCTGCCCCCCGGAACCAGAATAGGGCCTGAAGCAATCCTGCGCTTTGGCGGCCAGCTCCCAAAAAAGCGAGTTGACAAATGGAGCTCAGGGGCACTGCAACTCACAAACCTGCAGAGTTATAAATGATAACTCTCGTCCACAAATATATTGAGGGAAGGCAACGAGGAGGATTGGAAAGCAAGGCAGAATTGCAGGAAACAGGTTTCAGGAGGCAGACTCGACTCGCCTTGAAAGCACATGAAAAGCGGCAAAGCGTTGACAATGATGCCCTTGGCCAAAAAGGGCGTATGCGTTTTTTCCTGAATATATTCAGGAAAAAACGCATACGCCCTTTTTGGCCAACCAGGCAAGCCGGAAAGGCAAATCAGCGCTACAAAGAAGGCTCGCTTGCCATCGGTCAAAAGGGCCATGCTGAAAAAAGTGTAAAAACCAGAAATGCAGGACAGGCCATGGAGACATGGGAGCCTTGCTACGCTGATGGGCGGGCTGTAAATTGCCAACAGCCACTCTGGAGAAGTGTACGGTGTGTCCTGAAACATGTAATAAGCACAGCTTCGAGAGCATAGGGCACTTCCACTCATGGGCGTCTAAATCGGGAAACCTAAAAATCAACAAGACACAGGCACCCCAAAGTTTAGGGCTGCTCTGTTTCCAAGAACCTCCACTTCGGCACACCTTCAATATCCCAGGAAAGCGAAAAATGGATAAAGAAGTTGTGGTACTTAGGCACAATGGAATATCACTCAGCCATGAAATCAATGTCATAAGGCTAGTAGCAGCAGGATGAGTGGATTTAGGTACGATGACTCTCAGTGAAATAAGTCACAGAGAAAAAGACACTTATCCGAAGATATCACTGAGAGAGGGAATGTCAAAATCGCTACACTTGAACTGAATTACAAAACAGAACAGAGTCACACATTTAGAAAACGCACTATGGCTGCTTAACGGGAAAGGTGAGGTGGGGTGATGCATAAAACAAGGGTTTGAAATTAGCTCAGATACCGTTCCACAAGCCAAATATGTAATAGACAAGACCTACTCCCTGCTCAGTGAACTGGACTCAACAGCCCCTATTCACCGCCCAAGAATACATATGACTAGTAAGAGTCTTAAAACCTATGTATTGATCTCTCTCTGGAAGTGAATCAAGAGGGTGTAAAGCGGCATAAACACAGCAGTGAAAAGCAGCTAAACCCCATTATAAAAATAGATTACTTAAAAAAAAAACCCCATAAAACAAAGACAGTGAAAGAGAGAGAAATTCTTACAAAATCCGTTCGGGGGCTCTGATGCAACCTGGATTGACCATATCTAGACCCACAGCTGGATGAGACATAAGGCTGGACACTCTTGGGGCTGAGAGGATTGGTGAGCTTGGGTGAGCAAACGCAGACCCTTTAAAGTCATACTGCGTGGTACCCATGCCGTGGGTCCCAAATCTCCAGGTTCAAGGGCATCTTCCTACATCGAAAACATGCGTGCGAAACCCAGAAGATGGTACACCGTGTGATCGGGAAAGGTTTCTCAAACGCACCTCATTTCTCCTCTCCTTGTGCTCGGGTTCGCCATTCCAGCCGCTCGACTAACAATCTCCCTACTTGGAGAATCAGCACCTTTAACCTCCTGTTTCGGACAGGTCGCAATTTGGCCTGAGGATGAACGGGAAGAGGGGGAACCAATGAGAGACCAGCTCTAGGTGTTGGGACAGGCACAGGTCACTCTATTTTCCCATCAGGAAGAAGAATGAACCACAGGCTCAGCCTGCCCCCCGGAACCAGAATAGGGCCTGAAGCAATCCTGCGCTTTGGCGGCCAGCTCCCAAAAAAGCGAGTTGACAAATGGAGCTCAGGGGCACTGCAACTCACAAACCTGCAGAGTTATAAATGATAACTCTCGTCCACAAATATATTGAGGGAAGGCAACGAGGAGGATTGGAAAGCAAGGCAGAATTGCAGGAAACAGGTTTCAGGAGGCAGACTCGACTCGCCTTGAAAGCACATGAAAAGCGGCAAAGCGTTGACAATGATGCCCTTGGCCAAAAAGGGCGTATGCGTTTTTTCCTGAATATATTCAGGGAAAAACGCATACGCCCTTTTTGGCCAACCAGGCAAGCCGGAAAGGCAAATCAGCGCTACAAAGAAGGCTCGCTTGCCATCGGTCAAAAGGGCCATGCTGAAAAAAGTGTAAAAACCAGAAATGCAGGACAGGCCATGGAGACATGGGAGCCTTGCTACGCTGATGGGCGGGCTGTAAATTGCCAACAGCCACTCTGGAGAAGTGTACGGTGTGTCCTGAAACATGTAATAAGCACAGCTTCGAGAGCATAGGGCACTTCCACTCATGGGCGTATAAATCGGGAAACCTAAAAATCAACAAGACACAGGCACCCCAAAGTTTAGGGCTGCTCTGTTTCCAAGAACCTCCACTTCGGCACACCTTCAATATCCCAGGAAAGCGAAAAATGGATAAAGAAGTTGTGGTACTTAGGCACAATGGAATATCACTCAGCCATGAAATCAATGTCATAAGGCTAGTAGCAGCAGGATGAGTGGATTTAGGTACGATGACTCTCAGTGAAATAAGTCACAGAGAAAAAGACACTTATCCTAAGATATCACTGAGAGAGGGAATGTCAAAATCGCTACACTTGAACTGAATTACAAAACAGAACAGAGTCACACATTTAGAAAACGCACTATGGCTGCTTAACGGGAAAGGTGAGGTGGGGTGATGCATAAAACAAGGGTTTGAAATTAGCTCAGATACCGTTCCACAAGCCAAATATGTAATAGACAAGACCTACTCCCTGCTCAGTGAACTGGACTCAACAGCCCCTATTCACCGCCCAAGAATACATCTGACTAGTAAGAGTCTTAAAACCTATGTATTGATCTCTCTCTGGAAGTGAATCAAGAGGGTGTAAAGCGGCATAAACACAGCAGTGAAAAGCAGCTAAACCCCATTATAAAAATAGATTACTTAAAAAAAAAAACCCATAAAACAAAGACAGTGAAAGAGAGAGAAATTCTTACAAAATCCGTTCGGGGGCTCTGATGCAACCTGGATTGACCATATCTAGACCCACAGCTGGATGAGACATAAGGCTGGACACTCTTGGGGCTGAGAGGATTGGTGAGCTTGGGTGAGCAAACGCAGACCCTTTAAAGTCATACTGCGTGGTACCCATGCCGTGGGTCCCAAATCTCCAGGTTCAAGGGCATCTTCCTACATCGAAAACATGCGTGCGAAACCCAGAAGATGGTACACCGTGTGATCGGGAAAGGTTTCTCAAACGCACCTCATTTCTCCTCTCCTTGTGCTCGGGTTCGCCATTCCAGCCGCTCGACTAACAATCTCCCTACTTGGAGAATCAGCACCTTTAACCTCCTGTTTCGGACAGGTCGCAATTTGGCCTGAGGATGAACGGGAAGAGGGGGAACCAATGAGAGACCAGCTCTAGGTGTTGGGACAGGCACAGGTCACTCTATTTTCCCATCAGGAAGAAGAATGAACCACAGGCTCAGCCTGCCCCCCGGAACCAGAATAGGGCCTGAAGCAATCCTGCGCTTTGGCGGCCAGCTCCCAAAAAAGCGAGTTGACAAATGGAGCTCAGGGGCACTGCAACTCACAAACCTGCAGAGTTATAAATGATAACTCTCGTCCACAAATATATTGAGGGAAGGCAACGAGGAGGATTGGAAAGCAAGGTAGAATTGCAGGAAACAGGTTTCAGGAGGCAGACTCGACTCGCCTTGAAAGCACATGAAAAGCGGCAAAGCGTTGACAATGATGCCCTTGGCCAAAAAGGGCGTATGCGTTTTTTCCTGAATATATTCAGGGAAAAACGCATACGCCCTTTTTGGCCAACCAGGCAAGCCGGAAAGGCAAATCAGCGCTACAAAGAAGGCTCGCTTGCCATCGGTCAAAAGGGCCATGCTGAAAAAAGTGTAAAAACCAGAAATGCAGGACAGGCCATGGAGACATGGGAGCCTTGCTACGCTGATGGGCGGGCTGTAAATTGCCAACAGCCACTCTGGAGAAGTGTACGGTGTGTCCTGAAACATGTAATAAGCACAGCTTCGAGAGCATAGGGCACTTCCACTCATGGGCGTATAAATCGGGAAACCTAAAAATCAACAAGACACAGGCACCCCAAAGTTTAGGGCTGCTCTGTTTCCAAGAACCTCCACTTCGGCACACCTTCAATATCCCAGGAAAGCGAAAAATGGATAAAGAAGTTGTGGTACTTAGGCACAATGGAATATCACTCAGCCATGAAATCAATGTCATAAGGCTAGTAGCAGCAGGATGAGTGGATTTAGGTACGATGACTCTCAGTGAAATAAGTCACAGAGAAAAAGACACTTATCCTAAGATATCACTGAGAGAGGGAATGTCAAAATCGCTACACTTGAACTGAATTACAAAACAGAACAGAGTCACACATTTAGAAAACGCACTATGGCTGCTTAACGGGAAAGGTGAGGTGGGGTGATGCATAAAACAAGGGTTTGAAATTAGCTCAGATACCGTTCCACAAGCCAAATATGTAATAGACAAGACCTACTCCCTGCTCAGTGAACTGGACTCAACAGCCCCTATTCACCGCCCAAGAATACATCTGACTAGTAAGAGTCTTAAAACCTATGTATTGATCTCTCTCTGGAAGTGAATCAAGAGGGTGTAAAGCGGCATAAACACAGCAGTGAAAAGCAGCTAAACCCCATTATAAAAATAGATTACTTAAAAAAAAAAACCCATAAAACAAAGACAGTGAAAGAGAGAGAAATTCTTACAAAATCCGTTCGGGGGCTCTGATGCAACCTGGATTGACCATATCTAGACCCACAGCTGGATGAGACATAAGGCTGGACACTCTTGGGGCTGAGAGGATTGGTGAGCTTGGGTGAGCAAACGCAGACCCTTTAAAGTCATACTGCGTGGTACCCATGCCGTGGGTCCCAAATCTCCAGGTTCAAGGGCATCTTCCTACATCGAAAACATGCGTGCGAAACCCAGAAGATGGTACACCGTGTGATCGGGAAAGGTTTCTCAAACGCACCTCATTTCTCCTCTCCTTGTGCTCGGGTTCGCCATTCCAGCCGCTCGACTAACAATCTCCCTACTTGGAGAATCAGCACCTTTAACCTCCTGTTTCGGACAGGTCACAATTTGGCCTGAGGATGAACGGGAAGAGGGGGAACCAATGAGAGACCAGCTCTAGGTGTTGGGACAGGCACAGGTCACTCTATTTTCCCATCAGGAAGAAGAATGAACCACAGGCTCAGCCTGCCCCCCGGAACCAGAATAGGGCCTGAAGCAATCCTGCGCTTTGGCGGCCAGCTCCCAAAAAAGCGAGTTGACAAATGGAGCTCAGGGGCACTGCAACTCACAAACCTGCAGAGTTATAAATGATAACTCTCGTCCACAAATATATTGAGGGAAGGCAACGAGGAGGATTGGAAAGCAAGGCAGAATTGCAGGAAACAGGTTTCAGGAGGCAGACTCGACTCGCCTTGAAAGCACATGAAAAGCGGCAAAGCGTTGACAATGATGCCCTTGGCCAAAAAGGGCGTATGCGTTTTTTCCTGAATATATTCAGGAAAAAACGCATACGCCCTTTTTGGCCAACCAGGCAAGCCGGAAAGGCAAATCAGCGCTACAAAGAAGGCTCGCTTGCCATCGGTCAAAAGGGCCATGCTGAAAAAAGTGTAAAAACCAGAAATGCAGGACAGGCCATGGAGACATGGGAGCCTTGCTACGCTGATGGGCGGGCTGTAAATTGCCAACAGCCACTCTGGAGAAGTGTACGGTGTGTCCTGAAACATGTAATAAGCACAGCTTCGAGAGCATAGGGCACTTCCACTCATGGGCGTCTAAATCGGGAAACCTAAAAATCAACAAGACACAGGCACCCCAAAGTTTAGGGCTGCTCTGTTTCCAAGAACCTCCACTTCGGCACACCTTCAATATCCCAGGAAAGTGAAAAATGGATAAAGAAGTTGTGGTACTTAGGCACAATGGAATATCACTCAGCCATGAAATCAATGTCATAAGGCTAGTAGCAGCAGGATGAGTGGATTTAGGTACGATGACTCTCAGTGAAATAAGTCACAGAGAAAAAGACACTTATCCTAAGATATCACTGAGAGAGGGAATGTCAAAATCGCTACACTTGAACTGAATTACAAAACAGAACAGAGTCACACATTTAGAAAACGCACTATGGCTGCTTAACGGGAAAGGTGAGGTGGGGTGATGCATAAAACAAGGGTTTGAAATTAGCTCAGATACCGTTCCACAAGCCAAATATGTAATAGACAAGACCTACTCCCTGCTCAGTGAACTGGACTCAACAGCCCCTATTCACCGCCCAAGAATACATCTGACTAGTAAGAGTCTTAAAACCTATGTATTGATCTCTCTCTGGAAGTGAATCAAGAGGGTGTAAAGCGGCATAAACACAGCAGTGAAAAGCAGCTAAACCCCATTATAAAAATAGATTACTTAAAAAAAAAAACCCATAAAACAAAGACAGTGAAAGAGAGAGAAATTCTTACAAAATCCGTTCGGGGGCTCTGATGCAACCTGGATTGACCATATCTAGACCCACAGCTGGATGAGACATAAGGCTGGACACTCTTGGGGCTGAGAGGATTGGTGAGCTTGGGTGAGCAAACGCAGACCCTTTAAAGTCATACTGCGTGGTACCCATGCCGTGGGTCCCAAATCTCCAGGTTCAAGGGCATCTTCCTACATCGAAAACATGCGTGCGAAACCCAGAAGATGGTACACCGTGTGATCGGGAAAGGTTTCTCAAACGCACCTCATTTCTCCTCTCCTTGTGCTCGGGTTCGCCATTCCAGCCGCTCGACTAACAATCTCCCTACTTGGAGAATCAGCACCTTTAACCTCCTGTTTCGGACAGGTCGCAATTTGGCCTGAGGATGAACGGGAAGAGGGGGAACCAATGAGAGACCAGCTCTAGGTGTTGGGACAGGCACAGGTCACTCTATTTTCCCATCAGGAAGAAGAATGAACCACAGGCTCAGCCTGCCCCCCGGAACCAGAATAGGGCCTGAAGCAATCCTGCGCTTTGGCGGCCAGCTCCCAAAAAAGCGAGTTGACAAATGGAGCTCAGGGGCACTGCAACTCACAAACCTGCAGAGTTATAAATGATAACTCTCGTCCACAAATATATTGAGGGAAGGCAACGAGGAGGATTGGAAAGCAAGGCAGAATTGCAGGAAACAGGTTTCAGGAGGCAGACTCGACTCGCCTTGAAAGCACATGAAAAGCGGCAAAGCGTTGACAATGATGCCCTTGGCCAAAAAGGGCGTATGCGTTTTTTCCTGAATATATTCAGGGAAAAACGCATACGCCCTTTTTGGCCAACCAGGCAAGCCGGAAAGGCAAATCAGCGCTACAAAGAAGGCTCGCTTGCCATCGGTCAAAAGGGCCATGCTGAAAAAAGTGTAAAAACCAGAAATGCAGGACAGGCCATGGAGACATGGGAGCCTTGCTACGCTGATGGGCGGGCTGTAAATTGCCAACAGCCACTCTGGAGAAGTGTACGGTGTGTCCTGAAACATGTAATAAGCACAGCTTCGAGAGCATAGGGCACTTCCACTCATGGGCGTCTAAATCGGGAAACCTAAAAATCAACAAGACACAGGCACCCCAAAGTTTAGGGCTGCTCTGTTTCCAAGAACCTCCACTTCGGCACACCTTCAATATCCCAGGAAAGCGAAAAATGGATAAAGAAGTTGTGGTACTTAGGCACAATGGAATATCACTCAGCCATGAAATCAATGTCATAAGGCTAGTAGCAGCAGGATGAGTGGATTTAGGTACGATGACTCTCAGTGAAATAAGTCACAGAGAAAAAGACACTTATCCGAAGATATCACTGAGAGAGGGAATGTCAAAATCGCTACACTTGAACTGAATTACAAAACAGAACAGAGTCACACATTTAGAAAACGCACTATGGCTGCTTAACGGGAAAGGTGAGGTGGGGTGATGCATAAAACAAGGGTTTGAAATTAGCTCAGATACCGTTCCACAAGCCAAATATGTAATAGACAAGACCTACTCCCTGCTCAGTGAACTGGACTCAACAGCCCCTATTCACCGCCCAAGAATACATCTGACTAGTAAGAGTCTTAAAACCTATGTATTGATCTCTCTCTGGAAGTGAATCAAGAGGGTGTAAAGCGGCATAAACACAGCAGTGAAAAGCAGCTAAACCCCATTATAAAAATAGATTACTTAAAAAAAAAACCCCATAAAACAAAGACAGTGAAAGAGAGAGAAATTCTTACAAAATCCGTTCGGGGGCTCTGATGCAACCTGGATTGACCATATCTAGACCCACAGCTGGATGAGACATAAGGCTGGACACTCTTGGGGCTGAGAGGATTGGTGAGCTTGGGTGAGCAAACGCAGACCCTTTAAAGTCATACTGCGTGGTACCCATGCCGTGGGTCCCAAATCTCCAGGTTCAAGGGCATCTTCCTACATCGAAAACATGCGTGCGAAACCCAGAAGATGGTACACCGTGTGATCGGGAAAGGTTTCTCAAACGCACCTCATTTCTCCTCTCCTTGTGCTCGGGTTCGCCATTCCAGCCGCTCGACTAACAATCTCCCTACTTGGAGAATCAGCACCTTTAACCTCCTGTTTCGGACAGGTCGCAATTTGGCCTGAGGATGAACGGGAAGAGGGGGAACCAATGAGAGACCAGCTCTAGGTTTGGGACAGGCACAGGTCACTCTATTTTCCCATCAGGAAGAAGAATGAACCACAGGCTCAGCCTGCCCCCCGGAACCAGAATAGGGCCTGAAGCAATCCTGCGCTTTGGCGGCCAGCTCCTAAAAAAGCGAGTTGACAAATGGAGCTCAGGGGCACTGCAACTCACAAACCTGCAGAGTTATAAATGATAACTCTCGTCCACAAATATATTGAGGGAAGGCAACGAGGAGGATTGGAAAGCAAGGTAGAATTGCAGGAAACAGGTTTCAGGAGGCAGACTCGACTCGCCTTGAAAGCACATGAAAAGCGGCAAAGCGTTGACAATGATGCCCTTGGCCAAAAAGGGCGTATGCGTTTTTTCCTGAATATATTCAGGGAAAAACGCATACGCCCTTTTTGGCCAACCAGGCAAGCCGGAAAGGCAAATCAGCGCTACAAAGAAGGCTCGCTTGCCATCGGTCAAAAGGGCCATGCTGAAAAAAGTGTAAAAACCAGAAATGCAGGACAGGCCATGGAGACATGGGAGCCTTGCTACGCTGATGGGCGGGCTGTAAATTGCCAACAGCCACTCTGGAGAAGTGTACGGTGTGTCCTGAAACATGTAATAAGCACAGCTTCGAGAGCATAGGGCACTTCCACTCATGGGCGTATAAATCGGGAAACCTAAAAATCAACAAGACACAGGCACCCCAAAGTTTAGGGCTGCTCTGTTTCCAAGAACCTCCACTTCGGCACACCTTCAATATCCCAGGAAAGTGAAAAATGGATAAAGAAGTTGTGGTACTTAGGCACAATGGAATATCACTCAGCCATGAAATCAATGTCATAAGGCTAGTAGCAGCAGGATGAGTGGATTTAGGTACGATGACTCTCAGTGAAATAAGTCACAGAGAAAAAGACACTTATCCGAAGATATCACTGAGAGAGGGAATGTCAAAATCGCTACACTTGAACTGAATTACAAAACAGAACAGAGTCACACATTTAGAAAACGCACTATGGCTGCTTAACGGGAAAGGTGAGGTGGGGTGATGCATAAAACAAGGGTTTGAAATTAGCTCAGATACCGTTCCACAAGCCAAATATGTAATAGACAAGACCTACTCCCTGCTCAGTGAACTGGACTCAACAGCCCCTATTCACCGCCCAAGAATACATCTGACTAGTAAGAGTCTTAAAACCTATGTATTGATCTCTCTCTGGAAGTGAATCAAGAGGGTGTAAAGCGGCATAAACACAGCAGTAAAAAGCAGCTAAACCCCATTATAAAAATAGATTACTTAAAAAAAAAACCCATAAAACAAAGACAGTGAAAGAGAGAGAAATTCTTACAAAATCCGTTCGGGGGCTCTGATGCAACCTGGATTGACCATATCTAGACCCACAGCTGGATGAGACATAAGGCTGGACACTCTTGGGGCTGAGAGGATTGGTGAGCTTGGGTGAGCAAACGCAGACCCTTTAAAGTCATACTGCGTGGTACCCATGCCGTGGGTCCCAAATCTCCAGGTTCAAGGGCATCTTCCTACATCGAAAACATGCGTGCGAAACCCAGAAGATGGTACACCGTGTGATCGGGAAAGGTTTCTCAAACGCACCTCATTTCTCCTCTCCTTGTGCTCGGGTTCGCCATTCCAGCCGCTCGACTAACAATCTCCCTACTTGGAGAATCAGCACCTTTAACCTCCTGTTTCGGACAGGTCGCAATTTGGCCTGAGGATGAACGGGAAGAGGGGGAACCAATGAGAGACCAGCTCTAGGTGTTGGGACAGGCACAGGTCACTCTATTTTCCCATCAGGAAGAAGAATGAACCACAGGCTCAGCCTGCCCCCCGGAACCAGAATAGGGCCTGAAGCAATCCTGCGCTTTGGCGGCCAGCTCCCAAAAAAGCGAGTTGACAAATGGAGCTCAGGGGCACTGCAACTCACAAACCTGCAGAGTTATAAATGATAACTCTCGTCCACAAATATATTGAGGGAAGGCAACGAGGAGGATTGGAAAGCAAGGCAGAATTGCAGGAAACAGGTTTCAGGAGGCAGACTCGACTCGCCTTGAAAGCACATGAAAAGCGGCAAAGCGTTGACAATGATGCCCTTGGCCAAAAAGGGCGTATGCGTTTTTTCCTGAATATATTCAGGAAAAAACGCATACGCCCTTTTTGGCCAACCAGGCAAGCCGGAAAGGCAAATCAGCGCTACAAAGAAGGCTCGCTTGCCATCGGTCAAAAGGGCCATGCTGAAAAAAGTGTAAAAACCAGAAATGCAGGACAGGCCATGGAGACATGGGAGCCTTGCTACGCTGATGGGCGGGCTGTAAATTGCCAACAGCCACTCTGGAGAAGTGTACGGTGTGTCCTGAAACATGTAATAAGCACAGCTTCGAGAGCATAGGGCACTTCCACTCATGGGCGTCTAAATCGGGAAACCTAAAAATCTACAAGACACAGGCACCCCAAAGTTTAGGGCTGCTCTGTTTCCAAGAAACTCCACTTCGGCACACCTTCAATATCCCAGGAAAGCGAAAAATGGATAAAGAAGTTGTGGTACTTAGGCACAATGGAATATCACTCAGCCATGAAATCAATGTCATAAGGCTAGTAGCAGCAGGATGAGTGGATTTAGGTACGATGACTCTCAGTGAAATAAGTCACAGAGAAAAAGACACTTATCCTAAGATATCACTGAGAGAGGGAATGTCAAAATCGCTACACTTGAACTGAATTACAAAACAGAACAGAGTCACACATTTAGAAAACGCACTATGGCTGCTTAACGGGAAAGGTGAGGTGGGGTGATGCATAAAACAAGGGTTTGAAATTAGCTCAGATACCGTTCCACAAGCCAAATATGTAATAGACAAGACCTACTCCCTGCTCAGTGAACTGGACTCAACAGCCCCTATTCACCGCCCAAGAATACATCTGACTAGTAAGAGTCTTAAAACCTATGTATTGATCTCTCTCTGGAAGTGAATCAAGAGGGTGTAAAGCGGCATAAACACAGCAGTGAAAAGCAGCTAAACCCCATTATAAAAATAGATTACTTAAAAAAAAAAACCCATAAAACAAAGACAGTGAAAGAGAGAGAAATTCTTACAAAATCCGTTCGGGGGCTCTGATGCAACCTGGATTGACCATATCTAGACCCACAGCTGGATGAGACATAAGGCTGGACACTCTTGGGGCTGAGAGGATTGGTGAGCTTGGGTGAGCAAACGCAGACCCTTTAAAGTCATACTGCGTGGTACCCATGCCGTGGGTCCCAAATCTCCAGGTTCAAGGGCATCTTCCTACATCGAAAACATGCGTGCGAAACCCAGAAGATGGTACACCGTGTGATCGGGAAAGGTTTCTCAAACGCACCTCATTTCTCCTCTCCTTGTGCTCGGGTTCGCCATTCCAGCCGCTCGACTAACAATCTCCCTACTTGGAGAATCAGCACCTTTAACCTCCTGTTTCGGACAGGTCGCAATTTGGCCTGAGGATGAACGGGAAGAGGGGGAACCAATGAGAGACCAGCTCTAGGTGTTGGGACAGGCACAGGTCACTCTATTTTCCCATCAGGAAGAAGAATGAACCACAGGCTCAGCCTGCCCCCCCGGAACCAGAATAGGGCCTGAAGCAATCCTGCGCTTTGGCGGCCAGCTCCCAAAAAAGCGAGTTGACAAATGGAGCTCAGGGGCACTGCAACTCACAAACCTGCAGAGTTATAAATGATAACTCTCGTCCACAAATATATTGAGGGAAGGCAACGAGGAGGATTGGAAAGCAAGGCAGAATTGCAGGAAACAGGTTTCAGGAGGCAGACTCGACTCGCCTTGAAAGCACATGAAAAGCGGCAAAGCGTTGACAATGATGCCCTTGGCCAAAAAGGGCGTATGCGTTTTTTCCTGAATATATTCAGGGAAAAACGCATACGCCCTTTTTGGCCAACCAGGCAAGCCGGAAAGGCAAATCAGCGCTACAAAGAAGGCTCGCTTGCCATCGGTCAAAAGGGCCATGCTGAAAAAAGTGTAAAAACCAGAAATGCAGGACAGGCCATGGAGACATGGGAGCCTTGCTACGCTGATGGGCGGGCTGTAAATTGCCAACAGCCACTCTGGAGAAGTGTACGGTGTGTCCTGAAACATGTAATAAGCACAGCTTCGAGAGCATAGGGCACTTCCACTCATGGGCGTCTAAATCGGGAAACCTAAAAATCAACAAGACACAGGCACCCCAAAGTTTAGGGCTGCTCTGTTTCCAAGAACCTCCACTTCGGCACACCTTCAATATCCCAGGAAAGCGAAAAATGGATAAAGAAGTTGTGGTACTTAGGCACAATGGAATATCACTCAGCCATGAAATCAATGTCATAAGGCTAGTAGCAGCAGGATGAGTGGATTTAGGTACGATGACTCTCAGTGAAATAAGTCACAGAGAAAAAGACACTTATCCTAAGATATCACTGAGAGAGGGAATGTCAAAATCGCTACACTTGAACTGAATTACAAAACAGAACAGAGTCACACATTTAGAAAACGCACTATGGCTGCTTAACGGGAAAGGTGAGGTGGGGTGATGCATAAAACAAGGGTTTGAAATTAGCTCAGATACCGTTCCACAAGCCAAATATGTAATAGACAAGACCTACTCCCTGCTCAGTGAACTGGACTCAACAGCCCCTATTCACCGCCCAAGAATACATCTGACTAGTAAGAGTCTTAAAACCTATGTATTGATCTCTCTCTGGAAGTGAATCAAGAGGGTGTAAAGCGGCATAAACACAGCAGTGAAAAGCAGCTAAACCCCATTATAAAAATAGATTACTTAAAAAAAAAACCCATAAAACAAAGACAGTGAAAGAGAGAGAAATTCTTACAAAATCCGTTCGGGGGCTCTGATGCAACCTGGATTGACCATATCTAGACCCACAGCTGGATGAGACATAAGGCTGGACACTCTTGGGGCTGAGAGGATTGGTGAGCTTGGGTGAGCAAACGCAGACCCTTTAAAGTCATACTGCGTGGTACCCATGCCGTGGGTCCCAAATCTCCAGGTTCAAGGGCATCTTCCTACATCGAAAACATGCGTGCGAAACCCAGAAGATGGTACACCGTGTGATCGGGAAAGGTTTCTCAAACGCACCTCATTTCTCCTCTCCTTGTGCTCGGGTTCGCCATTCCAGCCGCTCGACTAACAATCTCCCTACTTGGAGAATCAGCACCTTTAACCTCCTGTTTCGGACAGGTCGCAATTTGGCCTGAGGATGAACGGGAAGAGGGGGAACCAATGAGAGACCAGCTCTAGGTGTTGGGACAGGCACAGGTCACTCTATTTTCCCATCAGGAAGAAGAATGAACCACAGGCTCAGCCTGCCCCCCGGAACCAGAATAGGGCCTGAAGCAATCCTGCGCTTTGGCGGCCAGCTCCCAAAAAAGCGAGTTGACAAATGGAGCTCAGGGGCACTGCAACTCACAAACCTGCAGAGTTATAAATGATAACTCTCGTCCACAAATATATTGAGGGAAGGCAACGAGGAGGATTGGAAAGCAAGGCAGAATTGCAGGAAACAGGTTTCAGGAGGCAGACTCGACTCGCCTTGAAAGCACATGAAAAGCGGCAAAGCGTTGACAATGATGCCCTTGGCCAAAAAGGGCGTATGCGTTTTTTCCTGAATATATTCAGGAAAAAACGCATACGCCCTTTTTGGCCAACCAGGCAAGCCGGAAAGGCAAATCAGCGCTACAAAGAAGGCTCGCTTGCCATCGGTCAAAAGGGCCATGCTGAAAAAAGTGTAAAAACCAGAAATGCAGGACAGGCCATGGAGACATGGGAGCCTTGCTACGCTGATGGGCGGGCTGTAAATTGCCAACAGCCACTCTGGAGAAGTGTACGGTGTGTCCTGAAACATGTAATAAGCACAGCTTCCAGAGCATAGGGCACTTCCACTCATGGGCGTCTAAATCGGGAAACCTAAAAATCAACAAGACACAGGCACCCCAAAGTTTAGGGCTGCTCTGTTTCCAAGAACCTCCACTTCGGCACACCTTCAATATCCCAGGAAAGCGAAAAATGGATAAAGAAGTTGTGGTACTTAGGCACAATGGAATATCACTCAGCCATGAAATCAATGTCATAAGGCTAGTAGCAGCAGGATGAGTGGATTTAGGTACGATGACTCTCAGTGAAATAAGTCACAGAGAAAAAGACACTTATCCTAAGATATCACTGAGAGAGGGAATGTCAAAATCGCTACACTTGAACTGAATTACAAAACAGAACAGAGTCACACATTTAGAAAACGCACTATGGCTGCTTAACGGGAAAGGTGAGGTGGGGTGATGCATAAAACAAGGGTTTGAAATTAGCTCAGATACCGTTCCACAAGCCAAATATGTAATAGACAAGACCTACTCCCTGCTCAGTGAACTGGACTCAACAGCCCCTATTCACCGCCCAAGAATACATCTGACTAGTAAGAGTCTTAAAACCTATGTATTGATCTCTCTCTGGAAGTGAATCAAGAGGGTGTAAAGCGGCATAAACACAGCAGTGAAAAGCAGCTAAACCCCATTATAAAAATAGATTACTTAAAAAAAAAACCCATAAAACAAAGACAGTGAAAGAGAGAGAAATTCTTACAAAATCCGTTCGGGGGCTCTGATGCAACCTGGATTGACCATATCTAGACCCACAGCTGGATGAGACATAAGGCTGGACACTCTTGGGGCTGAGAGGATTGGTGAGCTTGGGTGAGCAAACGCAGACCCTTTAAAGTCATACTGCGTGGTACCCATGCCGTGGGTCCCAAATCTCCAGGTTCAAGGGCATCTTCCTACATCGAAAACATGCGTGCGAAACCCAGAAGATGGTACACCGTGTGATCGGGAAAGGTTTCTCAAACGCACCTCATTTCTCCTCTCCTTGTGCTCGGGTTCGCCATTCCAGCCGCTCGACTAACAATCTCCCTACTTGGAGAATCAGCACCTTTAACCTCCTGTTTCGGACAGGTCGCAATTTGGCCTGAGGATGAACGGGAAGAGGGGGAACCAATGAGAGACCAGCTCTAGGTGTTGGGACAGGCACAGGTCACTCTATTTTCCCATCAGGAAGAAGAATGAACCACAGGCTCAGCCTGCCCCCCGGAACCAGAATAGGGCCTGAAGCAATCCTGCGCTTTGGCGGCCAGCTCCCAAAAAAGCGAGTTGACAAATGGAGCTCAGGGGCACTGCAACTCACAAACCTGCAGAGTTATAAATGATAACTCTCGTCCACAAATATATTGAGGGAAGGCAACGAGGAGGATTGGAAAGCAAGGCAGAATTGCAGGAAACAGGTTTCAGGAGGCAGACTCGACTCGCCTTGAAAGCACATGAAAAGCGGCAAAGCGTTGACAATGATGCCCTTGGCCAAAAAGGGCGTATGCGTTTTTTCCTGAATATATTCAGGGAAAAACGCATACGCCCTTTTTGGCCAACCAGGCAAGCCGGAAAGGCAAATCAGCGCTACAAAGAAGTCTCGCTTGCCATCGGTCAAAAGGGCCATGCTGAAAAAAGTGTAAAAACCAGAAATGCAGGACAGGCCATGGAGACATGGGAGCCTTGCTACGCTGATGGGCGGGCTGTAAATTGCCAACAGCCACTCTGGAGAAGTGTACGGTGTGTCCTGAAACATGTAATAAGCACAGCTTCCAGAGCATAGGGCACTTCCACTCATGGGCGTCTAAATCGGGAAACCTAAAAATCAACAAGACACAGGCACCCCAAAGTTTAGGGCTGCTCTGTTTCCAAGAACCTCCACTTCGGCACACCTTCAATATCCCAGGAAAGCGAAAAATGGATAAAGAAGTTGTGGTACTTAGGCACAATGGAATATCACTCAGCCATGAAATCAATGTCATAAGGCTAGTAGCAGCAGGATGAGTGGATTTAGGTACGATGACTCTCAGTGAAATAAGTCACAGAGAAAAAGACACTTATCCTAAGATATCACTGAGAGAGGGAATGTCAAAATCGCTACACTTGAACTGAATTACAAAACAGAACAGAGTCACACATTTAGAAAACGCACTATGGCTGCTTAACGGGAAAGGTGAGGTGGGGTGATGCATAAAACAAGGGTTTGAAATTAGCTCAGATACCGTTCCACAAGCCAAATATGTAATAGACAAGACCTACTCCCTGCTCAGTGAACTGGACTCAACAGCCCCTATTCACCGCCCAAGAATACATCTGAATAGTAAGAGTCTTAAAACCTATGTATTGATCTCTCTCTGGAAGTGAATCAAGAGGGTGTAAAGCGGCATAAACACAGCAGTGAAAAGCAGCTAAACCCCATTATAAAAATAGATTACTTAAAAAAAAAACCCATAAAACAAAGACAGTGAAAGAGAGAGAAATTCTTACAAAATCCGTTCGGGGGCTCTGATGCAACCTGGATTGACCATATCTAGACCTACAGCTGGATGAGACATAAGGCTGGATACTCTTGGGGCTGAGAGGATTGGTGAGCTTGGGTGAGCAAACGCAGACCCTTTAAAGTCATACTGCGTGGTACCCATGCCGTGGGTCCCAAATCTCCAGGTTCAAGGGCATCTTCCTACATCGAAAACATGCATGGGAAACCCAGAAGATGGTACACCGTGTGATCGGGAAAGGTTTCTCAAACGCACCTCATTTCTCCTCTCCTTGTGCTCGGGTTCGCCATTCCAGCCGCTCGACTAACAATCTCCCTACTTGGAGAATCAGCACCTTTAACCTCCTGTTTCGGACAGGTCGCAATTTGGCCTGAGGATGAACGGGAAGAGGGGGAACCAATGAGAGACCAGCTCTAGGTGTTGGGACAGGCACAGGTCACTCTATTTTCCCATCAGGAAGAAGAATGAACCACAGGCTCAGCCTGCCCCCCGGAACCAGAATAGGGCCTGAAGCAATCCTGCGCTTTGGCGGCCAGCTCCCAAAAAAGCGAGTTGACAAATGGAGCTCAGGGGCACTGCAACTCACAAACCTGCAGAGTTATAAATGATAACTCTCGTCCACAAATATATTGAGGGAAGGCAACGAGGAGGATTGGAAAGCAAGGCAGAATTGCAGGAAACAGGTTTCAGGAGGCAGACTCGACTCGCCTTGAAAGCACATGAAAAGCGGCAAAGCGTTGACAATGATGCCCTTGGCCAAAAAGGGCGTATGCGTTTTTTCCTGAATATATTCAGGAAAAAACGCATACGCCCTTTTTGGCCAACCAGGCAAGCCGGAAAGGCAAATCAGCGCTACAAAGAAGGCTCGCTTGCCATCGGTCAAAAGGGCCATGCTGAAAAAAGTGTAAAAACCAGAAATGCAGGACAGGCCATGGAGACATGGGAGCCTTGCTACGCTGATGGGCGGGCTGTAAATTGCCAACAGCCACTCTGGAGAAGTGTACGGTGTGTCCTGAAACATGTAATAAGCACAGCTTCGAGAGCATAGGGCACTTCCACTCATGGGCGTCTAAATCGGGAAACCTAAAAATCAACAAGACACAGGCACCCCAAAGTTTAGGGCTGCTCTGTTTCCAAGAACCTCCACTTCGGCACACCTTCAATATCCCAGGAAAGCGAAAAATGGATAAAGAAGTTGTGGTACTTAGGCACAATGGAATATCACTCAGCCATGAAATCAATGTCATAAGGCTAGTAGCAGCAGGATGAGTGGATTTAGGTACGATGACTCTCAGTGAAATAAGTCACAGAGAAAAAGACACTTATCCTAAGATATCACTGAGAGAGGGAATGTCAAAATCGCTACACTTGAACTGAATTACAAAACAGAACAGAGTCACACATTTAGAAAACGCACTATGGCTGCTTAACGGGAAAGGTGAGGTGGGGTGATGCATAAAACAAGGGTTTGAAATTAGCTCAGATACCGTTCCACAAGCCAAATATGTAATAGACAAGACCTACTCCCTGCTCAGTGAACTGGACTCAACAGCCCCTATTCACCGCCCAAGAATACATCTGACTAGTAAGAGTCTTAAAACCTATGTATTGATCTCTCTCTGGAAGTGAATCAAGAGGGTGTAAAGCGGCATAAACACAGCAGTGAAAAGCAGCTAAACCCCATTATAAAAATAGATTACTTAAAAAAAAAACCCCATAAAACAAAGACAGTGAAAGAGAGAGAAATTCTTACAAAATCCGTTCGGGGGCTCTGATGCAACCTGGATTGACCATATCTAGACCCACAGCTGGATGAGACATAAGGCTGGACACTCTTGGGGCTGAGAGGATTGGTGAGCTTGGGTGAGCAAACGCAGACCCTTTAAAGTCATACTGCGTGGTACCCATGCCGTGGGTCCCAAATCTCCAGGTTCAAGGGCATCTTCCTACATCGAAAACATGCGTGCGAAACCCAGAAGATGGTACACCGTGTGATCGGGAAAGGTTTCTCAAACGCACCTCATTTCTCCTCTCCTTGTGCTCGGGTTCGCCATTCCAGCCGCTCGACTAACAATCTCCCTACTTGGAGAATCAGCACCTTTAACCTCCTGTTTCGGACAGGTCGCAATTTGGCCTGAGGATGAACGGGAAGAGGGGGAACCAATGAGAGACCAGCTCTAGGTGTTGGGACAGGCACAGGTCACTCTATTTTCCCATCAGGAAGAAGAATGAACCACAGGCTCAGCCTGCCCCCCGGAACCAGAATAGGGCCTGAAGCAATCCTGCGCTTTGGCGGCCAGCTCCCAAAAAAGCGAGTTGACAAATGGAGCTCAGGGGCACTGCAACTCACAAACCTGCAGAGTTATAAATGATAACTCTCGTCCACAAATATATTGAGGGAAGGCAACGAGGAGGATTGGAAAGCAAGGCAGAATTGCAGGAAACAGGTTTCAGGAGGCAGACTCGACTCGCCTTGAAAGCACATGAAAAGCGGCAAAGCGTTGACAATGATGCCCTTGGCCAAAAAGGGCGTATGCGTTTTTTCCTGAATATATTCAGGGAAAAACGCATACGCCCTTTTTGGCCAACCAGGCAAGCCGGAAAGGCAAATCAGCGCTACAAAGAAGTCTCGCTTGCCATCGGTCAAAAGGGCCATGCTGAAAAAAGTGTAAAAACCAGAAATGCAGGACAGGCCATGGAGACATGGGAGCCTTGCTACGCTGATGGGCGGGCTGTAAATTGCCAACAGCCACTCTGGAGAAGTGTACGGTGTGTCCTGAAACATGTAATAAGCACAGCTTCCAGAGCATAGGGCACTTCCACTCATGGGCGTCTAAATCGGGAAACCTAAAAATCAACAAGACACAGGCACCCCAAAGTTTAGGGCTGCTCTGTTTCCAAGAACCTCCACTTCGGCACACCTTCAATATCCCAGGAAAGCGAAAAATGGATAAAGAAGTTGTGGTACTTAGGCACAATGGAATATCACTCAGCCATGAAATCAATGTCATAAGGCTAGTAGCAGCAGGATGAGTGGATTTAGGTACGATGACTCTCAGTGAAATAAGTCACAGAGAAAAAGACACTTATCCTAAGATATCACTGAGAGAGGGAATGTCAAAATCGCTACACTTGAACTGAATTACAAAACAGAACAGAGTCACACATTTAGAAAACGCACTATGGCTGCTTAACGGGAAAGGTGAGGTGGGGTGATGCATAAAACAAGGGTTTGAAATTAGCTCAGATACCGTTCCACAAGCCAAATATGTAATAGACAAGACCTACTCCCTGCTCAGTGAACTGGACTCAACAGCCCCTATTCACCGCCCAAGAATACATCTGACTAGTAAGAGTCTTAAAACCTATGTATTGATCTCTCTCTGGAAGTGAATCAAGAGGGTGTAAAGCGGCATAAACACAGCAGTAAAAAGCAGCTAAACCCCATTATAAAAATAGATTACTTAAAAAAAAAACCCATAAAACAAAGACAGTGAAAGAGAGAGAAATTCTTACAAAATCCGTTCGGGGGCTCTGATGCAACCTGGATTGACCATATCTAGACCCACAGCTGGATGAGACATAAGGCTGGACACTCTTGGGGCTGAGAGGATTGGTGAGCTTGGGTGAGCAAACGCAGACCCTTTAAAGTCATACTGCGTGGTACCCATGCCGTGGGTCCCAAATCTCCAGGTTCAAGGGCATCTTCCTACATCGAAAACATGCGTGCGAAACCCAGAAGATGGTACACCGTGTGATCGGGAAAGGTTTCTCAAACGCACCTCATTTCTCCTCTCCTTGTGCTCGGGTTCGCCATTCCAGCCGCTCGACTAACAATCTCCCTACTTGGAGAATCAGCACCTTTAACCTCCTGTTTCGGACAGGTCGCAATTTGGCCTGAGGATGAACGGGAAGAGGGGGAACCAATGAGAGACCAGCTCTAGGTGTTGGGACAGGCACAGGTCACTCTATTTTCCCATCAGGAAGAAGAATGAACCACAGGCTCAGCCTGCCCCCCGGAACCAGAATAGGGCCTGAAGCAATCCTGCGCTTTGGCGGCCAGCTCCCAAAAAAGCGAGTTGACAAATGGAGCTCAGGGGCACTGCAACTCACAAACCTGCAGAGTTATAAATGATAACTCTCGTCCACAAATATATTGAGGGAAGGCAACGAGGAGGATTGGAAAGCAAGGCAGAATTGCAGGAAACAGGTTTCAGGAGGCAGACTCGACTCGCCTTGAAAGCACATGAAAAGCGGCAAAGCGTTGACAATGATGCCCTTGGCCAAAAAGGGCGTATGCGTTTTTTCCTGAATATATTCAGGAAAAAACGCATACGCCCTTTTTGGCCAACCAGGCAAGCCGGAAAGGCAAATCAGCGCTACAAAGAAGGCTCGCTTGCCATCGGTCAAAAGGGCCATGCTGAAAAAAGTGTAAAAACCAGAAATGCAGGACAGGCCATGGAGACATGGGAGCCTTGCTACGCTGATGGGCGGGCTGTAAATTGCCAACAGCCACTCTGGAGAAGTGTACGGTGTGTCCTGAAACATGTAATAAGCACAGCTTCGAGAGCATAGGGCACTTCCACTCATGGGCGTCTAAATCGGGAAACCTAAAAATCAACAAGACACAGGCACCCCAAAGTTTAGGGCTGCTCTGTTTCCAAGAACCTCCACTTCGGCACACCTTCAATATCCCAGGAAAGCGAAAAATGGATAAAGAAGTTGTGGTACTTAGGCACAATGGAATATCACTCAGCCATGAAATCAATGTCATAAGGCTAGTAGCAGCAGGATGAGTGGATTTAGGTACGATGACTCTCAGTGAAATAAGTCACAGAGAAAAAGACACTTATCCTAAGATATCACTGAGAGAGGGAATGTCAAAATCGCTACACTTGAACTGAATTACAAAACAGAACAGAGTCACACATTTAGAAAACGCACTATGGCTGCTTAACGGGAAAGGTGAGGTGGGGTGATGCATAAAACAAGGGTTTGAAATTAGCTCAGATACCGTTCCACAAGCCAAATATGTAATAGACAAGACCTACTCCCTGCTCAGTGAACTGGACTCAACAGCCCCTATTCACCGCCCAAGAATACATCTGACTAGTAAGAGTCTTAAAACCTATGTATTGATCTCTCTCTGGAAGTGAATCAAGAGGGTGTAAAGCGGCATAAACACAGCAGTGAAAAGCAGCTAAACCCCATTATAAAAATAGATTACTTAAAAAAAAAAACCCATAAAACAAAGACAGTGAAAGAGAGAGAAATTCTTACAAAATCCGTTCGGGGGCTCTGATGCAACCTGGATTGACCATATCTAGACCCACAGCTGGATGAGACATAAGGCTGGACACTCTTGGGGCTGAGAGGATTGGTGAGCTTGGGTGAGCAAACGCAGACCCTTTAAAGTCATACTGCGTGGTACCCATGCCGTGGGTCCCAAATCTCCAGGTTCAAGGGCATCTTCCTACATCGAAAACATGCGTGCGAAACCCAGAAGATGGTACACCGTGTGATCGGGAAAGGTTTCTCAAACGCACCTCATTTCTCCTCTCCTTGTGCTCGGGTTCGCCATTCCAGCCGCTCGACTAACAATCTCCCTACTTGGAGAATCAGCACCTTTAACCTCCTGTTTCGGACAGGTCGCAATTTGGCCTGAGGATGAACGGGAAGAGGGGGAACCAATGAGAGACCAGCTCTAGGTGTTGGGACAGGCACAGGTCACTCTATTTTCCCATCAGGAAGAAGAATGAACCACAGGCTCAGCCTGCCCCCCCGGAACCAGAATAGGGCCTGAAGCAATCCTGCGCTTTGGCGGCCAGCTCCCAAAAAAGCGAGTTGACAAATGGAGCTCAGGGGCACTGCAACTCACAAACCTGCAGAGTTATAAATGATAACTCTCGTCCACAAATATATTGAGGGAAGGCAACGAGGAGGATTGGAAAGCAAGGCAGAATTGCAGGAAACAGGTTTCAGGAGGCAGACTCGACTCGCCTTGAAAGCACATGAAAAGCGGCAAAGCGTTGACAATGATGCCCTTGGCCAAAAAGGGCGTATGCGTTTTTTCCTGAATATATTCAGGGAAAAACGCATACGCCCTTTTTGGCCAACCAGGCAAGCCGGAAAGGCAAATCAGCGCTACAAAGAAGGCTCGCTTGCCATCGGTCAAAAGGGCCATGCTGAAAAAAGTGTAAAAACCAGAAATGCAGGACAGGCCATGGAGACATGGGAGCCTTGCTACGCTGATGGGCGGGCTGTAAATTGCCAACAGCCACTCTGGAGAAGTGTACGGTGTGTCCTGAAACATGTAATAAGCACAGCTTCGAGAGCATAGGGCACTTCCACTCATGGGCGTCTAAATCGGGAAACCTAAAAATCAACAAGACACAGGCACCCCAAAGTTTAGGGCTGCTCTGTTTCCAAGAACCTCCACTTCGGCACACCTTCAATATCCCAGGAAAGCGAAAAATGGATAAAGAAGTTGTGGTACTTAGGCACAATGGAATATCACTCAGCCATGAAATCAATGTCATAAGGCTAGTAGCAGCAGGATGAGTGGATTTAGGTACGATGACTCTCAGTGAAATAAGTCACAGAGAAAAAGACACTTATCCTAAGATATCACTGAGAGAGGGAATGTCAAAATCGCTACACTTGAACTGAATTACAAAACAGAACAGAGTCACACATTTAGAAAACGCACTATGGCTGCTTAACGGGAAAGGTGAGGTGGGGTGATGCATAAAACAAGGGTTTGAAATTAGCTCAGATACCGTTCCACAAGCCAAATATGTAATAGACAAGACCTACTCCCTGCTCAGTGAACTGGACTCAACAGCCCCTATTCACCGCCCAAGAATACATCTGACTAGTAAGAGTCTTAAAACCTATGTATTGATCTCTCTCTGGAAGTGAATCAAGAGGGTGTAAAGCGGCATAAACACAGCAGTGAAAAGCAGCTAAACCCCATTATAAAAATAGATTACTTAAAAAAAAAACCCATAAAACAAAGACAGTGAAAGAGAGAGAAATTCTTACAAAATCCGTTCGGGGGCTCTGATGCAACCTGGATTGACCATATCTAGACCCACAGCTGGATGAGACATAAGGCTGGACACTCTTGGGGCTGAGAGGATTGGTGAGCTTGGGTGAGCAAACGCAGACCCTTTAAAGTCATACTGCGTGGTACCCATGCCGTGGGTCCCAAATCTCCAGGTTCAAGGGCATCTTCCTACATCGAAAACATGCGTGCGAAACCCAGAAGATGGTACACCGTGTGATCGGGAAAGGTTTCTCAAACGCACCTCATTTCTCCTCTCCTTGTGCTCGGGTTCGCCATTCCAGCCGCTCGACTAACAATCTCCCTACTTGGAGAATCAGCACCTTTAACCTCCTGTTTCGGACAGGTCGCAATTTGGCCTGAGGATGAACGGGAAGAGGGGGAACCAATGAGAGACCAGCTCTAGGTGTTGGGACAGGCACAGGTCACTCTATTTTCCCATCAGGAAGAAGAATGAACCACAGGCTCAGCCTGCCCCCCGGAACCAGAATAGGGCCTGAAGCAATCCTGCGCTTTGGCGGCCAGCTCCCAAAAAAGCGAGTTGACAAATGGAGCTCAGGGGCACTGCAACTCACAAACCTGCAGAGTTATAAATGATAACTCTCGTCCACAAATATATTGAGGGAAGGCAACGAGGAGGATTGGAAAGCAAGGCAGAATTGCAGGAAACAGGTTTCAGGAGGCAGACTCGACTCGCCTTGAAAGCACATGAAAAGCGGCAAAGCGTTGACAATGATGCCCTTGGCCAAAAAGGGCGTATGCGTTTTTTCCTGAATATATTCAGGAAAAAACGCATACGCCCTTTTTGGCCAACCAGGCAAGCCGGAAAGGCAAATCAGCGCTACAAAGAAGGCTCGCTTGCCATCGGTCAAAAGGGCCATGCTGAAAAAAGTGTAAAAACCAGAAATGCAGGACAGGCCATGGAGACATGGGAGCCTTGCTACGCTGATGGGCGGGCTGTAAATTGCCAACAGCCACTCTGGAGAAGTGTACGGTGTGTCCTGAAACATGTAATAAGCACAGCTTCGAGAGCATAGGGCACTTCCACTCATGGGCGTATAAATCGGGAAACCTAAAAATCAACAAGACACAGGCACCCCAAAGTTTAGGGCTGCTCTGTTTCCAAGAACCTCCACTTCGGCACACCTTCAATATCCCAGGAAAGCGAAAAATGGATAAAGAAGTTGTGGTACTTAGGCACAATGGAATATCACTCAGCCATGAAATCAATGTCATAAGGCTAGTAGCAGCAGGATGAGTGGATTTAGGTACGATGACTCTCAGTGAAATAAGTCACAGAGAAAAAGACACTTATCCTAAGATATCACTGAGAGAGGGAATGTCAAAATCGCTACACTTGAACTGAATTACAAAACAGAACAGAGTCACACATTTAGAAAACGCACTATGGCTGCTTAACGGGAAAGGTGAGGTGGGGTGATGCATAAAACAAGGGTTTGAAATTAGCTCAGATACCGTTCCACAAGCCAAATATGTAATAGACAAGACCTACTCCCTGCTCAGTGAACTGGACTCAACAGCCCCTATTCACCGCCCAAGAATACATCTGACTAGTAAGAGTCTTAAAACCTATGTATTGATCTCTCTCTGGAAGTGAATCAAGAGGGTGTAAAGCGGCATAAACACAGCAGTGAAAAGCAGCTAAACCCCATTATAAAAATAGATTACTTAAAAAAAAAACCCCATAAAACAAAGACAGTGAAAGAGAGAGAAATTCTTACAAAATCCGTTCGGGGGCTCTGATGCAACCTGGATTGACCATATCTAGACCCACAGCTGGATGAGACATAAGGCTGGACACTCTTGGGGCTGAGAGGATTGGTGAGCTTGGGTGAGCAAACGCAGACCCTTTAAAGTCATACTGCGTGGTACCCATGCCGTGGGTCCCAAATCTCCAGGTTCAAGGGCATCTTCCTACATCGAAAACATGCGTGCGAAACCCAGAAGATGGTACACCGTGTGATCGGGAAAGGTTTCTCAAACGCACCTCATTTCTCCTCTCCTTGTGCTCGGGTTCGCCATTCCAGCCGCTCGACTAACAATCTCCCTACTTGGAGAATCAGCACCTTTAACCTCCTGTTTCGGACAGGTCGCAATTTGGCCTGAGGATGAACGGGAAGAGGGGGAACCAATGAGAGACCAGCTCTAGGTGTTGGGACAGGCACAGGTCACTCTATTTTCCCATCAGGAAGAAGAATGAACCACAGGCTCAGCCTGCCCCCCGGAACCAGAATAGGGCCTGAAGCAATCCTGCGCTTTGGCGGCCAGCTCCCAAAAAAGCGAGTTGACAAATGGAGCTCAGGGGCACTGCAACTCACAAACCTGCAGAGTTATAAATGATAACTCTCGTCCACAAATATATTGAGGGAAGGCAACGAGGAGGATTGGAAAGCAAGGCAGAATTGCAGGAAACAGGTTTCAGGAGGCAGACTCGACTCGCCTTGAAAGCACATGAAAAGCGGCAAAGCGTTGACAATGATGCCCTTGGCCAAAAAGGGCGTATGCGTTTTTTCCTGAATATATTCAGGGAAAAACGCATACGCCCTTTTTGGCCAACCAGGCAAGCCGGAAAGGCAAATCAGCGCTACAAAGAAGTCTCGCTTGCCATCGGTCAAAAGGGCCATGCTGAAAAAAGTGTAAAAACCAGAAATGCAGGACAGGCCATGGAGACATGGGAGCCTTGCTACGCTGATGGGCGGGCTGTAAATTGCCAACAGCCACTCTGGAGAAGTGTACGGTGTGTCCTGAAACATGTAATAAGCACAGCTTCCAGAGCATAGGGCACTTCCACTCATGGGCGTCTAAATCGGGAAACCTAAAAATCAACAAGACACAGGCACCCCAAAGTTTAGGGCTGCTCTGTTTCCAAGAACCTCCACTTCGGCACACCTTCAATATCCCAGGAAAGCGAAAAATGGATAAAGAAGTTGTGGTACTTAGGCACAATGGAATATCACTCAGCCATGAAATCAATGTCATAAGGCTAGTAGCAGCAGGATGAGTGGATTTAGGTACGATGACTCTCAGTGAAATAAGTCACAGAGAAAAAGACACTTATCCGAAGATATCACTGAGAGAGGGAATGTCAAAATCGCTACACTTGAACTGAATTACAAAACAGAACAGAGTCACACATTTAGAAAACGCACTATGGCTGCTTAACGGGAAAGGTGAGGTGGGGTGATGCATAAAACAAGGGTTTGAAATTAGCTCAGATACCGTTCCACAAGCCAAATATGTAATAGACAAGACCTACTCCCTGCTCAGTGAACTGGACTCAACAGCCCCTATTCACCGCCCAAGAATACATCTGACTAGTAAGAGTCTTAAAACCTATGTATTGATCTCTCTCTGGAAGTGAATCAAGAGGGTGTAAAGCGGCATAAACACAGCAGTGAAAAGCAGCTAAACCCCATTATAAAAATAGATTACTTAAAAAAAAAAACCCATAAAACAAAGACAGTGAAAGAGAGAGAAATTCTTACAAAATCCGTTCGGGGGCTCTGATGCAACCTGGATTGACCATATCTAGACCCACAGCTGGATGAGACATAAGGCTGGACACTCTTGGGGCTGAGAGGATTGGTGAGCTTGGGTGAGCAAACGCAGACCCTTTAAAGTCATACTGCGTGGTACCCATGCCGTGGGTCCCAAATCTCCAGGTTCAAGGGCATCTTCCTACATCGAAAACATGCGTGCGAAACCCAGAAGATGGTACACCGTGTGATCGGGAAAGGTTTCTCAAACGCACCTCATTTCTCCTCTCCTTGTGCTCGGGTTCGCCATTCCAGCCGCTCGACTAACAATCTCCCTACTTGGAGAATCAGCACCTTTAACCTCCTGTTTCGGACAGGTCGCAATTTGGCCTGAGGATGAACGGGAAGAGGGGGAACCAATGAGAGACCAGCTCTAGGTGTTGGGACAGGCACAGGTCACTCTATTTTCCCATCAGGAAGAAGAATGAACCACAGGCTCAGCCTGCCCCCCGGAACCAGAATAGGGCCTGAAGCAATCCTGCGCTTTGGCGGCCAGCTCCCAAAAAAGCGAGTTGACAAATGGAGCTCAGGGGCACTGCAACTCACAAACCTGCAGAGTTATAAATGATAACTCTCGTCCACAAATATATTGAGGGAAGGCAACGAGGAGGATTTGAAAGCAAGGCAGAATTGCAGGAAACAGGTTTCAGGAGGCAGACTCGACTCGCCTTGAAAGCACATGAAAAGCGGCAAAGCGTTGACAATGATGCCCTTGGCCAAAAAGGGCGTATGCGTTTTTTCCTGAATATATTCAGGGAAAAACGCATACGCCCTTTTTGGCCAACCAGGCAAGCCGGAAAGGCAAATCAGCGCTACAAAGAAGTCTCGCTTGCCATCGGTCAAAAGGGCCATGCTGAAAAAAGTGTAAAAACCAGAAATGCAGGACAGGCCATGGAGACATGGGAGCCTTGCTACGCTGATGGGCGGGCTGTAAATTGCCAACAGCCACTCTGGAGAAGTGTACGGTGTGTCCTGAAACATGTAATAAGCACAGCTTCCAGAGCATAGGGCACTTCCACTCATGGGCGTCTAAATCGGGAAACCTAAAAATCAACAAGACACAGGCACCCCAAAGTTTAGGGCTGCTCTGTTTCCAAGAACCTCCACTTCGGCACACCTTCAATATCCCAGGAAAGCGAAAAATGGATAAAGAAGTTGTGGTACTTAGGCACAATGGAATATCACTCAGCCATGAAATCAATGTCATAAGGCTAGTAGCAGCAGGATGAGTGGATTTAGGTACGATGACTCTCAGTGAAATAAGTCACAGAGAAAAAGACACTTATCCTAAGATATCACTGAGAGAGGGAATGTCAAAATCGCTACACTTGAACTGAATTACAAAACAGAACAGAGTCACACATTTAGAAAACGCACTATGGCTGCTTAACGGGAAAGGTGAGGTGGGGTGATGCATAAAACAAGGGTTTGAAATTAGCTCAGATACCGTTCCACAAGCCAAATATGTAATAGACAAGACCTACTCCCTGCTCAGTGAACTGGACTCAACAGCCCCTATTCACCGCCCAAGAATACATCTGACTAGTAAGAGTCTTAAAACCTATGTATTGATCTCTCTCTGGAAGTGAATCAAGAGGGTGTAAAGCGGCATAAACACAGCAGTGAAAAGCAGCTAAACCCCATTATAAAAATAGATTACTTAAAAAAAAAACCCATAAAACAAAGACAGTGAAAGAGAGAGAAATTCTTACAAAATCCGTTCGGGGGCTCTGATGCAACCTGGATTGACCATATCTAGACCTACAGCTGGATGAGACATAAGGCTGGATACTCTTGGGGCTGAGAGGATTGGTGAGCTTGGGTGAGCAAACGCAGACCCTTTAAAGTCATACTGCGTGGTACCCATGCCGTGGTCCCAAATCTCCAGGTTCAAGGGCATCTTCCTACATCGAAAACATGCATGGGAAACCAGAAGATGGTACACCGTGTGATCGGGAAAGGTTTCTCAAACGCACCTCATTTCTCCTCTCCTTGTGCTCGGGTTCGCCATTCCAGCCGCTCGACTAACAATCTCCCTACTTGGAGAATCAGCACCTTTAACCTCCTGTTTCGGACAGGTCGCAATTTGGCCTGAGGATGAACGGGAAGAGGGGGAACCAATGAGAGGACCAGCTCTAGGTGTTGGGACAGGCACAGGTCACTCTATTTTCCCATCAGGAAGAAGAATGAACCACAGGCTCAGCCTGCCCCCGGAACCAGAATAGGGCCTGAAGCAATCCTGCGCTTTGGCGGCCAGCTCCCAAAAAAGCGAGTTGACAAATGGAGCTCAGGGGCACTGCAACTCACAAACCTGCAGAGTTATAAATGATAACTCTCGTCCACAAATATATTGAGGGAAGGCAACGAGGAGGATTGGAAAGCAAGGCAGAATTGCAGGAAACAGGTTTCAGGAGGCAGACTCGACTCGCCTTGAAAGCACATGAAAAAGCGGCAAAGCGTTGACAATGATGCCCTTGGCCAAAAAGGGCGTATGCGTTTTTTCCTGAATATATTCAGGAAAAAACGCATACGCCCTTTTTGGCCAACCAGGCAAGCCGGAAAGGCAAATCAGCGCTACAAAGAAGGCTCGCTTGCCATCGGTCAAAAGGGCCATGCTGAAAAAAGTGTAAAAACCAGAAATGCAGGACAGGCCATGGAGACATGGGAGCCTTGCTACGCTGATGGGCGGGCTGTAAATTGCCAACAGCCACTTCTGGAGAAGTGTACGGTGTGTCCTGAAACATGTAATAAGCACAGCTTCGAGAGCATAGGGCACTTCCACTCATGGGCGTATAAATCGGGAAACCTAAAAATCAACAAGACACAGGCACCCCAAAGTTTAGGGCTGCTCTGTTTCCAAGAACCTCCACTTCGGCACACCTTCAATATCCCAGGAAAGCGAAAAATGGATAAAGAAGTTGTGGTACTTAGGCACAATGGAATATCACTCAGCATGAAATCAATGTCATAAGGCTAGTAGCAGCAGGATGAGTGGATTTAGGTACGATGACTCTCAGTGAAATAAGTCACAGAGAAAAAGACACTTATCCTAAGATATCACTGAGAGAGGGAATGTCAAAATCGCTACACTTGAACTGAATTACAAAACAGAACAGAGTCACACATTTAGAAAACGCACTATGGCTGCTTAACGGGAAAGGTGAGGTGGGGTGATGCATAAAACAAGGGTTTGAAATTAGCTCAGATACCGTTCCACAAGCCAAATATGTAATAGACAAGACCTACTCCCTGCTCAGTGAACTGGACTCAACAGCCCCTATTCACCGCCCAAGAATACATCTGACTAGTAAGAGTCTTAAAACCTATGTATTGATCTCTCTCTGGAAGTGAATCAAGAGGGTGTAAAGCGGCATAAACACAGCAGTGAAAAGCAGCTAAACCCCATTATAAAAAATAGATTACTTAAAAAAAAAACCCCATAAAACAAAGACAGTGAAAGAGAGAGAAATTCTTACAAATCCGTTCGGGGGCTCTGATGCAACCTGGATTGACCATATCTAGACCCACAGCTGGATGAGACATAAGGCTGGACACTCTTGGGGCTGAGAGGATTGGTGAGCTTGGGTGAGCAAACGCAGACCCTTTAAAGTCATACTGCGTGGTACCCATGCCGTGGGTCCCAAATCTCCAGGTTCAAGGGCATCTTCCTACATCGAAAACATGCGTGCGAAACCCAGAAGATGGTACACCGTGTGATCGGGAAAGGTTTCTCAAACGCACCTCATTTCTCCTCTCCTTGTGCTCGGGTTCGCCATTCCAGCCGCTCGACTAACAATCTCCCTACTTGGAGAATCAGCACCTTTAACCTCCTGTTTCGGACAGGTCGCAATTTGGCCTGAGGATGAACGGGAAGAGGGGGAACCAATGAGAGACCAGCTCTAGGTGTTGGGACAGGCACAGGTCACTCTATTTTCCCATCAGGAAGAAGAATGAACCACAGGCTCAGCCTGCCCCCCGGAACCAGAATAGGGCCTGAAGCAATCCTGCGCTTTGGCGGCCAGCTCCAAAAAAGCGAGTTGACAAATGGAGCTCAGGGGCACTGCAACTCACAAACCTGCAGAGTTATAAATGATAACTCTCGTCCACAAATATATTGAGGAAGGCAAC